>NW_015150965.1:85091-87085 GCF_000732505.1 Cyprinodon variegatus | reverse complement strand
GGGTCCAACCCGTTACTAGCATGGGGTACCTAATAAAGTGGCCGGTGAGTGTGTATTTATTGAATGCTTTTCTATTGCTGAGAGTAAAAGAGAGCTTTAAATAATACACTGATATTTATAGATGTTAGAGAGATGCCTTTTAGTGCATTACATATGTAGGGTCCAAAAACATTAAAGAATAAAAACAATAATAAATAACAGCCAATTCCGGTGCCCAAAATTGATA
Organism: Cyprinodon variegatus; assembly: GCF_000732505.1. Taxonomy (NCBI): domain Eukaryota; kingdom Metazoa; phylum Chordata; class Actinopteri; order Cyprinodontiformes; family Cyprinodontidae; genus Cyprinodon; species Cyprinodon variegatus. Next base: position 86,859 of record NW_015150965.1, on the reverse strand, counting down.
TATCATGCATCCCTCTAAGTACAATTTCAGTTCCATCAATCCAGAAAAATATTTATATGCTGCCTTTTAAATATAGCATAGCATATTTTTTCTTGTAAACTTTCTGGTAAATTTTATTCCATGTTGCATATCCCAGTAAATCAGTTTCATCTTAAAATCTACAGCTCTCTCTGCTTCACTCTGTGCTCATTTTAAAAGGATTTATGAACCTCTTTACTAATATAATGATGCCAGAAAAAAAACATTTCAAGATATGTAGAAGCTCTGCAGTCTGATTCTTATGTACAATAAGAAAACAGGTTAATTTGAACCTGTAACTGGGAGTCATGGTCCTCTTAGAAGCCCAGCTTTTTTTCTCCAACATTATCTTTATGGATTTTAAACAGTACTTAAACAGAACATAAGTATGCTCTCACATTAAACAAAAAGTTCAGAGTATTTGATTTTTGTCCAACATTCAACTTGTCCCTTCTTGTTTGCCAGATCGTTATAAGCTATTTTAGAGCCATACTTACAGAACATATGAGGAAAGGAAGACAAAACAAGCAAAAAACAGAAACATTCCCACAATCTCAATTCCCATAGAAAAAACAAAACAAAAAAAGTTCCAACAATAATGGTTTCTCTGTTTTTGACAAGATTAGCTCAGATTGTTTTGGTTTTCTACTTCGCTTAGAAAATACAAACTCAAATGTATAGTTCCAAGTGGAATAGTCAGGTATACATATAATGAAAGTTATTTCAGGACACTGCAGGAGACCAACTGCAACTATAGTTCAGCCCCGACACCCCTCATATCTATTTTTTCTATATATTCCTTTAAAGGACCCCAAATATTTTGAAATAGCGACATTTTACAATGAAACTAATCTTTTCCATTGGCAAGGTTATTGATATTTCTTTAATCCAATTAATGAATTTCCGTTTACTGGTACTCTTAAATGAAAGTGCAATGACTCTTTTTGCAAGTAATAGGCATAAATCTATTGCAGTAATATTTTTTCTGGACATATAATGTCTCTTTGGGTATAATCCTAAGATAAACACTTTAGGATCAAAAATTAGTTTTATCTCCCTCCAAAATTGTACTGTTTTCTTGCATTTCCAGATACAACGAATAAATGTTACCTTCTCTTCTCCACATCTATTACACAGGTCTGGGATGGCCCCATTATACTTATTCAGCTTTTCTGTTGTCACATAAGTTCTCATTAGCCAATCATATTGCAGTACCTTGAGGCGTGTGTTAGTTTGTGCTTCAGCACACACCTTCTCCCAGGCCTCTGAAGATACATTTTCCTGTAAATCCTCCCTCCAGACATTGAGCTTCCCCAAAGAAGACTCAGAGGATCCCTCCACCAATATGTTATACACTTTGGAGATGATTCCTTTTCAAAAGTAATCCTTCTTCACTACAGTTTCCAAATTGAATAGCAGGGGAGATAAATTTACATTGATTTTGATATGACCTAATAAAATTTCTAAGTTGTAGATATTTAAAATAATGTTTACTTGGGATATCATACCTGGCCTTCAACTCTTCAAATGACACCCAGACCCCCTTCTCTGAATTCACCAGATCTCTGATTGTCTTTAAACCTTTTTCAGCCCATTTCCTTAAACCAGAATCTGCTCTGCCTGGTGGGAAAGACTGGTTACCCCATATGGGGCTGAAATTAGTTCAAGAGGAGGGGTCACCAAGATATTTCTTAACATGATGCCAAACCGTGATCATGTTTCTGACAATAGGGTTTTTTGTCTTATTTTC
>NW_015150965.1:78351-83803 GCF_000732505.1 Cyprinodon variegatus | reverse complement strand
AGGCTGGATCAGACGAGGGAGAAAGAGTGAAGAGGCAAAAGAGGCAGAATCCTGCGTGCTCTGTGGTTTTCTCTGACTTCACAGGGAGGGGGTAGGTTTTCACACCTCTGGTGGCTCCCATGTGACTTGCTGGTGGCTGCTTTTGCTGAAAAAAGGGGCGGGACTGCTGAATTCCCCCAGCTGTTATCCACCAAAGCTGCGTTCTCTCCTCTGGTCATCCTATCAGGATGAAATATGGACACTGCTTCCCAATGTCCAAAAAGTATGATCATGGCATATGGCACAACACCTCATATCCATTTTTTCTATATATTCCTTTAAAGGACCCCAAATATTTTGAAATAGCGATAATTTCTCTTTAACAATGAAACTAATCTTTTCCATTGGCAAGGTTATTGATATTTCTTTAATCCAATTAATGACTTTCCGTTTACTGGTACTCTTAAATGAAAGTGCAATGACTCTTTTTGCAAGTAATAGACATAAATCTATTGCAGTAATATTTTTTCTGGACATATAATGTCTCTTTGGGTATAATCCTAAGATAAACACTTTAGGATCAAAAATTAGTTTTATCTCCCTCCAAAATTGTACTGTTTTCTTGCATTTCCAGATACAACGAATAAATGTTACCTTCTCTTCTCCACATCTATTACACAGGTCTGGGATGGCCCCATTATACTTATTCAGCTTTTCTGTTGTCACATAAGTTCTCATTAGCCAATCATATTGCAGTACCTTGAGGCGTGTGTTAGTAGTTTGTGCTTCAGCACACACCTTCTCCCAGGCCTCTGAAGATACATTTTCCTGTAAATCCTCCCTCCAGACATTGAGCTTCCCCAAAGAAGACTCAGAGGATCCCTCCACCAATATGTTATACACTTTGGAGATGATTCCTTTTCAAAAGTAATCCTTCTTCACTACAGTTTCCAAATTGAATAGCAGGGGAGATAAATTTACATTGATTTTGATATGACCTAATAAAATTTCTAAGTTGTAGATATTTAAAATAATGTTTACTTGGGATATCATACCTGGCCTTCAACTCTTCAAATGACACCCAGACCCCCTTCTCTGAATTCACCAGATCTCTGATTGTCTTTAAACCTTTTTCAGCCCATTTCCTTAAACCAGAATCTGCTCTGCCTGGTGGGAAAGACTGGTTACCCCATATCGGGCTGAAATTAGTTTAAGAGGAGGGGTCACCAAGATATTTCTTAACATGATGCCAAACCGTGATCATGTTTCTGACAATAGGTTTTTTTTGTCCTTTTTTCTAAATTCTGATATTTGCTGACTAAATATACTGGGGTAGAGGGAGAGGTACAGAACTGATTTCAATATTCACCCAAAGCAAGAGACATTTATCTGTAAAATAGTACATCATAGTCCTCAGTTGAGCTGCCCAGTAGTACCAAAGGCCTCCTCTATCATATGGTAGATATAAAAGTGTTAAGCGAAGCCTTTGTAGTCTATTATTCCACAGAAACCATGCGAAAATATTTTTTAAGATCGAAAATAAATTGGCAGGAGGCGGCAGTGGGATGTTCTGAAACAAATACAGAGGTTTGGGCACTATATTGGATTTTAGGACATTGATTCGCGCTATGAGTGACAAGGGCAGATAATTCCATCTATCCACAGAGGCAGCAATTGAGTCCACCATGGGGTTATAGTTAGCAGCAACAGTGTCATTTATACGTGGTACTATCCTAACCCCCAAATATGTAAAGCAGTCTACCTTTTTGAATTCGAAAGCATTTCCAACAGTTTCTTTCTCTGAATTAACATTAATGAAGACTTAGCTTTATTTACTTTATTTCCTGATATTCTTCCATATGTGTTTATTAGATCTAAGCAAATCTTTTAAACTAGTAAAGAACAACAAACTATGTTTTCTTAAGCTTCTTGCATTATACTTGTAACTTGTATAAACTTGCAATTTGTTGCCAGTTTAGCTGAAAAACCTCTGTCATATTTTTCATTGGCATGATCTCTAATTATTTTAACCAACCAGTCTCCTAACATCGAAGTAGCAGCCGGTTAATATTCACTGAGTGCTGCTGTGTGCCTCTCCTCCTCCATTTACTCCATTTTACTTTGTTCGCTGTGAAACGCAACAGCAAATCAGATGTCTCATAGCAACAGATCGGATGATGTCACACCGATAGGAGGAGCAGCGTGAGAGAGGAAAAATAAAAGCACGGCTTCAAAATGCTCTTAACACAGATAGCTGCACCCAACCTCTTTTACCTTTGGCTAAAGTCAATAAGCAGAACAGGGAAAAAAGCGTAAATTATTGGTGGGGACATGTCCACACCAGTCCTTCAGAAAGTCATGCCTGTGCTGTGATCACTGTTACTGCTGCCTTTCCTTTGGAAGTCCTGAAAGGCAAGTGTAGAAAACAACTGTTTCAGTCTTTTTTTCTCTCCACCAACACAACACAAAAAATTACAAACATTTTTTTTTCACTTCCCTTTCAGGGCTTCCATACATTCCAGACTGCTGAGGGTCAGGATTATACACACAGCTCATATAAAAATAAAGGGAACACTTAAAAAAATCTACCTTAAATCAGATCAAATGTATGTAATATAAGACTGTCCACTCAGAAAGCAGCAATGATTGACAGTTTGACACGCTGTTGTGGAAATGAAATAGACAACAGGTGGAAATGATTTGCAATTATTAGGACACTTTCAATAAAGGAGTGATTCTGCAGGTGGGGACCACAGACCTCAGTACCTTTGCTTTCTGGCTGATGTTTTGGTCACTTTTGAATGTTGGTGGTGCTTTCACAATCATGGTTGAGAGACAGACTCTACAACCCACACAAGTGGCTCAGGTAGTGTAGCTCATCCAAGATGGCACATCAGTGCGAGCTGTGGCATTAAGGTTTGCTGTGTAGTGTCCACTTTGTACAAGGAGGAGCAGGAGGAGCACTGCCAGAGCCCTAAGAAATGACCTCCAGCAGGCCATACGTGTGCACAGGGCTGGTTCTAGCCCTTTGGTTGCCCTAGGCGAGATTGAGTTTTTGCTTTCAGATTTCTCGTTTTGGCTATCGCATTTAGTGCAGTAGACCGCCATGAACGCTCCCGTTCTGACGTCACGACTTCCGGGTTGGAGGGCGCTTGAAAAGTGATCAGAATCTTTTCCGATTTTCTCTTAAATGTGAAAAAATAAATAAAAAAAACGGTGGTATATTTATTTGTTCATATTTTGCTATTTATATATACGTAAGGTTAAGTCAAACTGACGGACGCTTCATAACCGGTTTAATTCGCTTTTTTTTCTAATTCTATGATTAATGGGAAGTAGAGGGCGCTAGAGGGCGCCCCCAACACATTTGTCGCCCTAGGCAATTGCCTCGCTCGCCTATAGCAATCGCCGGCCCTGCGTGTGCAGTGGTTATAAATCGCCTCCATGAGGATGGTATGAGGGGCCTGATGCCCACTGATGTGCTTTGTGCTGACAGTCCAACACTGTGCAGGACTCCTGGCATTTGCCAAAGAACACCACGATTTGCAAATTCAGCACTGGTGCCCTGTGCTCTTCACAGATGAAACAAGTTCACACTGAGCATATGTGACAGAGACTGAAGACACAATAGAGAGCGGTCTGTTGCCTCAAACATCCTTCTGTACGACCGGTTTGGCAGTGGGTCAGTAATGGTGTGGGGTGGCATTTCTTTGGAGGGGAGCATAGCCCTCCATGTGCTCACCAGAGGTAACATGACTGCCATTAGGTACCAAGATGAGATGCTCAGACCCCTTGTGAGACCATATGCTGGTGTGGTTGGTCCTGGGTTCCTCCTAATGCAGGACAATGCTAGACCTCATATGGGTGGAGTGTGTCAGCAGTTCCTACAAGATGAAGGGATGGAAGCTATAGACTGGCCCGCATGTTCCCCAGACCTGAATCCAATTGAGCACATGTGGAACACCATGTCTCAATCCATCAACCGATGTCACCTTGCATCATACTCCAGGTTTGAGAGGAGATCCCTCAGGAAACCATCCGCCACCTCCTCAGGAGCATGCCCAGGTTTTGTAGAGGTTATAAAGATACAATACTGATCCTCATTTTGACCTGTTTTAAGGACATTACATCAAAGATGGATCCTCCTTAATTTTTGTCTTTTATTTTCTATATTGTTTTATACTTTATATATTTTTTATTAATCTTAGAGCATTTAATGGGGTTTGTAGTTCTGCTTGTGCTTTGTTTTTGTTGTTTTTTTTAAAGTGCTATGTAAACATAGTTGGATTGGATTTAATTTTGTAAGCAACTCCAAATCCAGGCCTACAGCGGGTTAAATTTTATTTCATTGATGATTTGTTTAATTTTATTGTCAGCACATTCGACTTTGTATAGAAGAAAATATTCAATAAGAATATTTTATTCATTCAGATCTAGGAAGTGTTATTTTTCTGAGCAGTGTATCGTTATAGCTGCTTTATAACTGCATTTTATTTCTGCTACCATTGATTTCAATGTGGATATATATTTTGTCTAATGTTTAGTATTTGGTATTCTATGGATTTTATTTAGATAAAATGCTAAAGAAATACTCAAATCTAACAGATAATGACATGAATTTGTATATTTTTCTTTCCGTTCCTGGTTCTAATCTATATTGACTGAAATGATTCCCTACCTCTATTAAAACCAAATAAGCACTTAATGACATCTTCCTAACATTTGAGGTTCAATGGAGTCAGCTACATGTTCTTATAGTGGACTATAAACAGATTATTAAGGGAATATAACCCTCAGGGATACAGACTGACAAAGGAAATATCTGCAGCAGATGGTTGAATTTCAAACTTGTCCAAAATGCTAAAAATGCACCTTTACATACGCTTTAGGTTTTGTGTGTGTTTTGTTAATTTAAAGCTAGATTTGGCACAACTTTTTACCTTTATTTTTGCCTTATCAAGTTATATGGAAATACTTTCCACTAAAACACAACTGTGAAGTTCTAATTCTAGCTTAGATACAGCACTGGGATTTAGACATAACGGATGCTTTATTGATGTCCCTCCTGTAATGCTACGTTCCATTCCTCCCTCTATTCTCTAGCAGAACATTTTAAAATCTTTTGTGTTTTCACAATTGCACCTACCACTATCACTACAAGCTTGTACAGTGCTGTGTTACACTGACTGATATGAAGCGATGGTGGGAGCTATACGGAGATGGTTTAGATTAAAGCATGTTTATCTGTTGAATGGCCTAGTCAAAGTCAAGATTTAATCTGTCTGAGATTGAAATGTCTGGAGAAGCAGAATGCGCATAAATGTCAGTCTGTAAAGAGACATATAGAGGATACTCGCAGGTAATATTGCAGCATAAGGTGTTTCTATAGAACAGTGTTTTCCTATAGGAGGTACTCATACCCCTAGTGGTCTGGGAGTGCATTGCAAGGGGAACATGAAAATATTTTATTCCT
>NW_015150965.1:74573-76438 GCF_000732505.1 Cyprinodon variegatus | reverse complement strand
TAACATCATACGATGTTTACTTTAAGCCTAAATAGAAAAAGTCATGTTTTTTTATTCCACAAACATATTTTTGTGTTAAAATAGACTATTACTTTAGTGACAGAACAGCACTGAAGAAACATATTGTAAGCATATTCATTTAAAACAAATAAAAAGCCCTCTGACGGTGGTGACTTTAGAACTGACGGTGGTGACAATGGCCTCATTACAGCATCCAATTAAAACTGTATACAACTCAAGTCAATGGTTTCTTGCTTATTAACTTTATTTAACTATTTGAAACTATTGAAATGACAATCGGGAGCACTGTGACAAACATTTTTCAAGGAATATAAGGTACAATTAAGCAATATCATTATTAGAAGTAGCCCATCCCCATATCATCAAATATAAAATCATCATAGTAAAAAATAAAATAATTACCAGTAGGAATAATGTACAATGCATCACTGAGATCATCTTAAACTGTGGTCTAGTGTCCCCTACTCCTGCTACAGCCTGTCTACTCCAAGCTGGCTCGTTCATGGCCTGATCCACTGGACCGTCTGCGGCATTTTCTGGGTGATCTGAGCCCTTTCTCTTACATTCGCTTGATACTTGTCTACTTTTCCAAGCCTTTCTCTGACTTCTCTTTTCCCTTTCATTCAAGTCATTGATTGAATTGAGTCATTGATTTTTTACCTCCTTCAAAGTTGAGTGTAATGACTATTGGGGGGTAATTACAGTAAATGTTAGATTTGGTTAAATGTTGCCATGCCATTTTTATTAGGCTTTAGTCATAGAAGATGCACAGCTTACAAGGGATAATGTTTACTATGTGCTATGTAGGTAGGTAGTAGGCGCACTATGTCCATCCCAAATGACGTAAGCCAAATGAACATGGCATAATAGTGAACTGAGAGAGAGGGAAGGCAGACCTCATCCCCTACATACATAAACATGAATAAAAATATAAAAGAGGTTAATGAAACTTTACAGATCAACAATTATATTCCAGCCTCCATTGAGGACCATTTGTAGGTTTTTTTTCACCACCTTCAGACAGAAAACCTGACGGCGGAGACAAAAAACGACTCTTTTGAATGATATGCATGAGTTGTTCACATCAGCCATCTTGTTTCCCCGTCTCTGTTGCTAGCTGCTTTAGACCTCTTCTTAAAAAGTAAACATCTATGTCATAATCTAAACTTATATCTTTTATTCAAAAGAGACGGTGTTGACATGTTATGGTTGTGACATTAGCAGTGTCCAAAGATATGAACAAATTAAAGAGAACATAGCACACTTACAGGAGCTTGAGTGAACTTGAAGCATGCAGTAGAGCTGAACATTTGAAAATGGGCTCATCAGGAATGTAGTTGACCTTTTAGTTGCATGATTTTATTGCTTTTTATAAATATCTCACGGTGGTGGCAAATATGTGGGACACATTTTAAGCAATCACAAAATAATAGTAAATATTATCAAAACTCACTGTTTGTAGTTTTAAATACATATTACATTGTACTCTTTTATTTGGTAAACATATTACTCAATTCAATTATAAGTTTTTCTTTTTTAATCAAGTTGAAATGATTATCTCCTATCCAAGGACAACTGATTTTATAGGCAATGGGCCAGCATATAATCATTGAAGTAATTTCAGAAAAAATAAACCTTTAAAAGAAGCTTACATCTGTGCAAATGACCCCCTGATTATAACATTGATTCTTTTGTTTATGAAAATGTTATTTATCTCCAACAGAATTAGAGCTTTTCTTAGTGGGACATGTTTTTGCCAAAGTTTCAAGAATCAGTGATTCACTAAAATAAGCAACTTGAAAATCTTCAACTCTTCTTTTTTTTTTCAGCTAAAATTCAGTCAA
>NW_015150965.1:71066-73566 GCF_000732505.1 Cyprinodon variegatus | reverse complement strand
GCATTTGAGATATCAAAAAAGTACTCCAGAGTGTTGTTCAGCATGGGGGTGAGTAGAAAATGAAGGCTAATCATGTTTTGGGTCTACTATTCCTTTAAGTAAAGAAGTTTTTCTTTTATAATCAGTCATCATCTTTTGACTGAGAGGGAAACTCATGGTAAGACCAAATGCCCAAAGGGTTACACAGGTTGGGAAACTGCGTCTCTGAGGGGATAAATACAGATGAGAAGGTTAAAGTGAAATAAACAAGGACAACTACAGTGCCCCAAAGAACATCTAATTGTTTGGGGTTTTTTTAATAAACAAAAACACAACATTTAATGATATAATCTTGCATTTTTTTACATCAATATATCCATGATGTGGAAAATATAAGTTATACATTAAAAAGATATATTGGCCAGTGTGTCGCTCAGATGAGAAGCCCCATGGAGGTTTGGTCCAGGCCCTGACAGATGCACACAACAATTTTCTGTTTTAACCTTTATTGGAGAGTTTGCTGATAGGAAATGAGGTTTAGAGAAATAAAGAAAAGACGCATACTACAGGTCTTCATGTTGGCACTGGATTTTACAGAATTGCGCTTCTGTACATGGTTTACACGCACTTCCTCTGCATCACCACCAAACCCACATATTACTAATATATTTATGTGTGAAATATTTTTAAAGCTAAACTTTTCCTTTTCACTTCACAGTTATGCACTCCCTTGTCTGGGTCTATTACCTGAAATCCCAACAAAATACATCAAGGTTTGTGGCTGAAACCTGAAAAGATTAAAGCAGATGGAATATTTTCCTCAGAAACTTGTCATTTCACTTCTGCTCACCACCATCTAGGCCCTCGTACTGCCATCATGGCTTCTTCAGTCCTCCCCTCCCTGGTCTCATTCCAGTGTCATTGGTTTAAGAAATTCTGAAGGAGTTTTAAAATGTTTCAGAAAGTAAGAGCCTCCTGCCTGCATGGAAACATGTCAGCGGCAGCATCATGTTCCATGGTTACCTCTCTTCAGAGCTAAGGGTTAATTAAAGTTTAATAAAATCATGTACGGTCCTGAATATCATTTGATTTTCAGCCCAAATTGTCCCCCACTTACTTGAAAGCTGAAGAAAAAATATATTATTTTTCAGTGTTAGTGTGAGCCAAAGCATAAAAAATAATGAGTTAAAATAAAAGATTAAAACATTTTACTCACAGAACAAAACTTTGATAGGAAATATTACATTTCAGCAGAAGAGGACTGAGGAGAAGAGATGTCTTAAGATTTTGGTGGATTTTTAGAATCTTTAATAGGTAGAAGTGGACAAATAAGGGGGTTTATATACTCAATAATACAAGGTTCGTTTTTATTTATATTATTTTTATCAACTAACAAAGGATTTTATTGTGATTAAATGTGTTTTTTGGTGCTGAAACTGATAAAAAGTGTAGTACTCAAAAAGAACACCAGGGGGCAGATTTAAGCAGAAATCAAATTATTAAAAGCAAATTTAGGTGGGATCCTTTGCATACAGCCTCCTCTGTTTTTAACATTTAAACACGTTTTAAATGCTTCTTTCATTAACACACTTCCTTTTCTTCCCAGACATGTTTTGGGATGTTCCTGCTCTTGTTCCTGTCAGTACAGCTATTCCCTTGTTGTTCTGGCTGATGTCACAGAAGCCCCTGGTGAACAAAAATGCCTTGTCCACTGACTTCTTTCATGTCAGCTGAGCTAAGATTGAGGAAGGGGTGGGTTGAAAGAGGAAGGTGAACAAGGCCTGAACTGTTGAGCATCTCAAGTGGGTAGGATCACACTTACAATGAACCCTGACCTTGATTTACATCAGACACAGGATGGGCGGCTGGAGGGTGGAGGAATCAATCTTTATCTTTGCTCTCATGAGAAAGCCTACTAATGTCATTAGTGTTTTAGTCAGATGAGGGACATAATCTAACATTTGAAGGTCGCCTTTGCAGCGACATCGCACTATAAAACACATCAGGGTTGAATGCAGAGATAAAGGAGGAAAACTGGCTAAACTTGGCTGAATTTACCCAGTTTTTTTGGGGGGAGGAGGGGCGAAAGGTGTCTGGGAAAAGGAGGTTACCAGTCACTACAGTCACAGTCACTACAGGCAGGTGTAAAAGGGTATTTGGAGACTAAACTGTGATTGAAAACTTTTTAATATAAAATACTAAGTTTAAAAAAAATTGGTACAGAAAAGGTAGGTCATATAAATAATAAAGTAGAACAAATAAGAGAAATAACAACAACAAAAATCTAACTGTTCTAATATAGCTAAGACATAAAACACATGCAGATAAAACAAGCATGATTTTATCTCTACAAAAACTTTGGTATTAAATTAGAAACCTGTTGGGAAATCTTTAGGTCTTTTTCTTAAGTAGGGCCATATTTCTGTATGATAGAATTACAGCACTAGTGGCTTGTCACTAGTAGGCTGACATTAAAGGGGGGAGAGACATGCAGCAAAGGACCTCAGGCCAGATTCAAACC
>NW_015150965.1:68425-69551 GCF_000732505.1 Cyprinodon variegatus | reverse complement strand
GTTTCTTCCTGTTAAAAGGGAGTTTTTCCTCTCCACTGTCGCTACAAGCATGCTTAGTGTGAGGGATTGTATTTGAGTCAATGAGTCAATGCAATCAACTGGTTTTCCTTTGATAGAAAACTTTGAATCACTCTAACTGGATGATCTGGTTGAACTGTAAAGTGCCTTGAGATGACATGTGTTGTGAATTGGCGCTATATAAATAAACTGAATTGAATATTTTATTTTCCCTCCACAGTTACTGGTCTATCATATCAATTATCAGTAAAATACCATGCATAAATTCAGCATGAATACCAGTGAAACCAGCATTTTATAATTTCAGAGGCTTATTGTAGGTCCTACATTTCTTTTTCTTGAAATCTTCAAAAATATCCCGGATTTGTTTACATTTTTACCTCAGGACTTTAAAACCATGCACATAAAAATGACGATCACTCTGCTAACTCTAACTTTTGCTTGCTGTTGATTGAGAGGGACAGACATTTATTTACTGTATAGAGTAAAAGAATTGAAAAGGTTATTTACCATTGAATGTTCAGTTTGAATAACTGGCAAAATTAGTGGAGATAGAACGTGCAGAGGAACAATTTCTAACAAATCCTCACCTTTTTTTGCTGTTTTTTGTCAAGTTATTACTTGACCTTAAAAGGATCATTTTCAGATCCTAATCCCTTTTCTGTCGTGTGTGATTGAAAGACCCTGCAGTTTTCAGGGCCTCTGGTACCAACAAAGCTGTAGTTCACATGTTTTCCAGCAGTAATTACTGGTCACCACTCAAAGTCAGACATTTACATTTAGACGTCCCTGAAATCCCATTTGCAGATAACAGAAGGGAAGGTCATTGGATTAGAAAAGAAAATGTGGCAGGAACTGCAGCTTTCTGCACCTAGTTTAAAAACTTAAGACAGAATTTGTTAGGTTTCTGTTTCTGTTATGGTTTTCTTTTGCTCCTTGATTTCTAGTGTTTAGTTTTCTTTTCACCATGTTTCTTTATCCTAGTTATTTGATTATTATTTTGTTGTTGTTTTCTTATTAGTTCCTGTCTTCCAGGTTTTCCATTTGTTGTCCTCTGCTGCCCTCTTGTGTCCTCTTTCTCTTGCTCTGTTCTCTGTTCAGCCCTCAC
>NW_015150965.1:64303-68360 GCF_000732505.1 Cyprinodon variegatus | reverse complement strand
CCTGGTTCCTAGATTTTGGTTTTCCCCTGATGTCACCTTGGTTCTGGTTCGTTAGTTATTTTGTTGGATTTTTGATTCCTGCCTCAGTGCCTGACAATTTTATTAAAGCACTTAAATTCACCTCTGCCAACTCATCTCTGCATTTGGGTCCTCCTCAACAAACACCATTTCATGACAATGTAATTTTTAATATTAGACATAGATAACTGCAGCTTTCAAATTTAGTATATATATGTAACAATCAGGCTGCATAGTGGAGCAGTGGGTAGCACTGCAGCCTTGCAGCAAGAAGGTTCCGGGTTCGATTTTTATGGCCTGGGGTCTTTCTGCATGGAGTTTAAACGTTCTCTCTGTGCATGCATGGGTTCTCTCTGGGTACTCCAGCTTCCTCCCACAGTCCAAAAACATGACTGTTAGGTTAATTGGCTTCTCTCAATTCTCCTTAGGTGTGATTGTGTGCATGAATGGTTGTTTGTCCTCTTTGTGTCTGTGTTGATGGACTCTGCCTCTCGCCCATTGACAGCTGGAGATAGGCACCAGCACCCCTTTCTACCCCAGCAGGGATAAGCATGACAGAAAATGGATGGATGGAATTGTAAAAAATCAATCCAAAACAAAAATGTATATAAATGTATTCTGATTTAAATAAAATGAAATAAAGAAATTACTCATAGAATGATAGCAATCTAACCACACTTCTGGTTAGTCTCTCTTTAGGGTCTTTTTCACAACCAGGCATGATCACTATCATGTATACCAACATGAAGAAGGCTAAAAAATCTTAAAAACCATCAGATCATGGTAAAATCTATTGACATTCAAGAACCGGTAAAAACAAAAAGCTAGCTGGGGTTAATTTGTGAGGAAGGGATTTGAGGCTATTTCTAAGGCTTTGGCTTGAGTGTTCAAGCTGATTCACTAGAGACTCACATATGGAGAAAAACAAACATGGGATGGGGTGGAGGAGGTTTTAGCATAGTGGCTGGCCTACCAAAAAAATTTCAATTATTTCCACATTTATTTTGATGAAATTACTGCAAAACATTTGCTGAACAGAAAGAACACAAAGGCCTATTGGACACCTGACCAAAAACAGATGGTGATGAATCCAGAGACCTTTGGCGAAATATTTTGTAGAAAGATGTGATGAAATGTGATCTCAGCTGAAGGTGAGCATCATGTTACTTCTAATGCACACTCACTAATGCAACATTTCAGCAAAAAGAACAACATAAAGTCAAACATGGTAGGGGAGTGTTATGATCTGGGAGAGGAATGTCTGGACATCACTTTCTTGCAATAAAGCAGCAAAATGGTTAAAAGCACATGGTTCTGGAGTGGCCTAGTCAAAGTCTAGAACTAAATCTTGATTTCCTTCTATTGCTGTCTGACCTTAAACAATCGCATAAATTAAACAATTCTACAAAAAAGAAAATAAATTTCACCCAGAGCAAGCTAACAGTCATTTCCAGTGATTACAAATCACTCAATGGTATCTGTTGTTGCCAAGTGTGGCACATCCTCTATAGATCAGAGGTCACGGATTAGCAGTCAGTCTGGGTTGCTGCTGCTGCTACTTTAGACACAGCAGGCAAACCTGTGGTTAGCCGGGCAATGGGAAAGAAGGAGAAGATGATGAGAAAAAGAGAGCAGAGAAAGTGTGGACTGCTGGAAGAACTGAGGTGAACTGGTGACAGGAAAGTGACCCTGCACATTTTGAGTATGTTTGGCTCAACCTGCTGCTGTGAAGCAGGATTCTCCACCATGAACAGAAACAGAAATAAATATGGATCCAGACTCAAAATGAGCACCTTGATATGTCTTTGTCTCCATATAAACCCAGGTTTAAAGCCTTGCAGGGCAGCATAAAGCACACTGCTCTCATTAGGCCATAAAAAAAGAAAAGAAAAAAAAACATCGTCAGTTCAGGTGTTTTATAAAACATATTAATTAAAAAAAATAACAATATACCAAACAGAACGATTGTTGTTTTCTACTTAAAAAACACTTTAAAATGGAAAAATGTGTTGTTGTTTTTTATATATATATATGTTTTTCTTTAAAAAGTCAATGTATAACATGATGCATAAGTACCTCACTTTATTTCTCTGTTAAATTCTGTTATAATTAAAAATGTCTCCGGACCTTTACTGGTTGATGATTTTCTTTATTTATATCTTCTGATTTTTAATTGGTTACCCTTGGTCTAGATCAATAATTGAAATACCAGTTTAAAAGCGCTTCCTTTTTTGTTGTTTTCATATTTGTCTCATAATAAAATGAGTTTGATCTTAAATATTTTAGGAAAAAACCTGAATAAATCTGTAAAACACAAATTATGCAGCATGGAAATGACTGCAACAGTAACATTTTGTGAGTCCTGTTTCGTACATCCCCATTTTACAATAGTAAAATGGTAAAGAATTTGGACAACACATCATTGCATAGCTGAGGCGTGTGTCTTCAACTGAGTGCTGCTGGCTGCATGAAGGGATGTGGGTGGGGGCTCTACCACACCAAAGTCACCATCATGCCACCAGGGTAATACTGTGTGGCTCATTATAGCACATTAAACGGCGTCCCTGGGGATCAAAGCGGGGGCCCCGGGGCTTTAGGGCATAGCCTGAGGCTGCCTGTAGCCGATATGGAAACCCAGGGGATATTGCTCACTACCGTCTTCAGCTGCCAAACTCCATTCTCCTCCACCTCTGTCATCAGCCAGTCAGAACAACACGGCCCTCAGGAAAATAAAGGAGTCAGAACGAAACCAAGGCCTTTCAGCAAACATGCTGTATGCTTAATTTGTTTCAAATGTTTCTGACTAATCTGGCATGGCTTTACAGCTGCAACTTATTTTCATTAGAACAAAGTGGAGCTTTAAAGCTGAATCACATCATGCTCTGTATTACATATTTGTTGTCCTGTCATTGTTGTATGCAGTTTTCGGTTTTTAATGTTAAGAATTTGTGGTAAAATAGCCTTAAAAATACATTAAGCTCTGACCAGATGTTTGCTTAATGGGATTTATAATATGATAATCAAGACTGAAAAGTGGAGGCAATAAAAACGATTATCTTTCAAGTTTGGGATATGTTTTAAGACTAGGAACCATTTTTTTCTCATATGTTTATATGTTAAAATTCATATAAATGTGAAAGCAAAATGATACAGTGTGCCAGGTTGAGAAGGCAGGATGTTCCTGCTCTGCAGTGGTCAGCATCCATCAGAGTATCCCCAGGAAGGAGCCGTGGTGAAGCAATAACACAGCCCTTAACAACCCAGGATCATTGATGGAAATGAGGAGCCAAGGCTGGGATGTTTAACAAATTAGCTACTGTAGATATTGCACTGTCTGTCAGATGGACTTTGCATTATAAAGTGACAGAATACACCATTTCTGTCAGGTTGTTGTGCAAAGAGTTTAAAATATCCACCCTGATTGAAGGGAAGTGTTCAAAACAAAAACGGTTCTAGAGGAGTCCAACAGACAGACATCGACCTGGGTTTGAATTTCCCAAGATCTTAGCTCAAAAAAGCATTTCTGAAGGCTGTTGGAAAATAAGTACCTTCCATGGAATATCCCCATCACTATTTGACATTTTGCTACCATATTAATGTCCATCTGTGTCCTGACAGGTCAGGACTGTTGGCAGCGACGGAGCTCTCGCTGCTTGACAGGTGGCTCAAAGTGGTGGTTTAATTGTTTCTGTAAAGAACGTGATAAAAGTGGTGAGGACAGCAGAGAGGGTCATCGGGGTTCCACTTCCCTCCATAAAAGACATTTCATCTCGACGCTGCGTGTCCCGAGCCCGTAACATCATCAGTGACCCCTCACACCCCCACCATGGATTGTTCTCGCTGCTGCCCTCTGGGAAGAGGCTTCGCATCATTTGTAGCAGGACCAGCAGATTCTGCAACAGCTTTTTCCCCTCAGCCATCAGACTGTTGAACTGTTGAAACTCTAAACTAGACTCTGCATCACACTTGCCACATATGCACTAGCAGCTAGGGGTGGGTATTGCCAAAGAAGTCACGATTCGATTCGAATCACGATTCA
>NW_015150965.1:60479-61683 GCF_000732505.1 Cyprinodon variegatus | reverse complement strand
GGAGGAGGAGGGGGGAGGAGGAGATGAGGAGAAGGAGGAGGGGAGCGGCTGCGTGCGCAGCTTCAGAACAGAGTCGCTGTGACCGAGCCGCAATGAGGAGATAAATAGAACCCTTATCTATTTATTTTGGAAATATTCGGCTTTAATTGATCCGCTGAGCGAAGCGGAGCGAAGCGGAGGTGAAGGCACCGATGTTCTCCTGGTGTAACGGGTGAGTAAAAGCTGGCGTTTGGAGTCAAACTGTCATTTAAAGGCAGAATGACATTTAAGGGATAAAAGCCAGCGGGCTTTAAGCCGAGGCTCCTTCGGTTTTAATGGTAGGAAGGCTGCGATATGGAATGACATTAACATTTTATTCAATAAACTAACGCTGCTGTCTGCGCTAACAGCTCCGCTCATTTTATTACTGCAGACGGTGGAGACAGCTGGCTTTGTGCGGAATATAAGGCGATGGGGGGTGGGGGGGGATAACAATTATTATTATTATTATTATTATTTAGGACGGTATCATTCCTGTCTGTGATTTATAGTGTTTAAATTGTTTAAAGTCAGACGCTCTTCTCATAGACAGCTGTCGGCTCACAGACCAGACGCATCAGGGGCCCGGTTCAGACGCTCCAGGGGCCCCCCGTACAGGGCTGGGTGTCTGGGTGTCCCCCGGGGAAAGTGGCGCATTGGCTGCAGAGGGAAAGGGAAATCTCCTTGGATGAATCCCACAGTGACTCGGGGTCAGGGTCTGCTGGAGCAGGCTGCCTACAGGATCTGCTGTGTTTGTGTTTTGGAAAATAGCTGGAAAAAAAAAAAAAACACTACACAGAGACTACACCTCCATGTTTTATTACCAGTTAACCACTAATTTCTGTGTGTTTTAGTGTAATTTAATAAGGCTAAACCAACACGATGTTCATGAATATGTTTTTATCTATATATCTATATATATATTTTTTTTCAATTGTGCAAATATAAATATTTTTTTTCCAATCTGCACTGAAACAACAATATATAATAATAAACAGCATCCAGTTCCTTCAGCAGTCCACCAAAGACTGATTTCATCTCATTGTTGTGAATTGAAAACAATATAAAAGTCAGAAATAAAGTGGCGTAAAGGTTTATCTAAGGCTTAGGTTTCATAAAAGAACTCTACCAACCTATAAACATTGAATTGAGTTTATTAATATAGCACCAATTCACTAACCTGACT
>NW_015150965.1:56101-59767 GCF_000732505.1 Cyprinodon variegatus | reverse complement strand
GTTGATTGCATCGACTCATTGACTCGAAGCCATTCCCTCACACTAAGCATGCTTGTAGCGACAGTGGAGAGGAAAAACTCCCTTTTAACAGGAAGAAACCTCCAGCAGAACCAGGCTCAGTGTGAGCGGCCATCTGCAGAGGCCGACTGGGGTTCAAGGAGACAGAAGCAGAGATACGAAAAGCAGCTGTAAAAGGCGGCACCGTCCAGTCTCATCTCATCAAGCACTGCTCAATCCAGGAATAGAAACGGTATAAAGAGAATAACCAGGATTATCCCAAACATCCACACACAGTGGCGGTTCTAGATAAAATTTACTTTGGGGGCCGCATGTTTTAATTGGGGCACAGAAAGGCATAAAGCAAAAAAACAGGGCAGTAGTTTATAATTGAAATTATTGCGGCTCTCCTCTGAATGAAGTAAAATTTCCATGTTATTTGGTTGTTCCATCTAAATTTTTTAAATTTTTGGCTTAAAATTGTTTACTTTGCCTAAAATTAAAAGTCCTTTACAATGGGAAAACATAACTGAAATAATTAGTTGCTACTAAAAGATGAAATAAAGCTATTCTTTGGAATATTATGTCTATAAACATTCATAATTAATTAATATTATATATTATTCATTTATTTTAAATGTAAATGACCAGTTTTAACCGAATCATTAGTAGAACTTTATAGTGGAGGACGTTCATTTTGCGGGTGGATTATCAAAATAGGAGGCCCACTACAAATATACTCCACATTTGATTTTATTTGTAAAAAGTATCTTGAAAATCATCCTTCCCAATCATCCACTGCGTTACATATGAAACATACAGCAAAAGGCATCAAATTCCATGGTTGTAATTTGATCATTTCCAGAAGAAACACAATGATTATAACAGTTTTTTATCTTAAACTGGTTTCTGGTTGAGATATTGTCTGATTTATAGGAGGGGGAATGTGGTCGAACGCAGTGACAACTGTTATACATAGATGCTGAAAGGTGTTAAGCAGTTAGACTGAAGTCACCGAGGCTTTTAGAGGATCGGCTGCTGAATAAAACATAATCTGGGCTGATGTGAAAGGAGTGAGCATCCCTGTTGGAGCCCGCGTGTCTGTCTAATGAGATGTAATTGGCTGGTGGAGCGGAGGGGGTGTTGATGGAGGTGACCTTATCCACCATGCTTCCAGCCATCCCCTCTGCTTTTGTTTTCTCTAAACTCAAACACAAAGCCATGCAGATGTGTGTCAGGGAGGAAGCGGCGTTTCAGAGCTGTTAGCTTAATGCAGATGAGGCTGAAATTAGGGGTTGTTGTTTTTCTCCGCGCTCTTGATTCACCGTGGCGTAGAAATCATCAATGAGGCGAGGAGAATGGAGGAGGGGGGGGCAAATGTGGAAATGATTACAGTAAAGAGGACAGGGGAGGGATCTCGTTTTGCTCTCCGTTTGGTCTCTTCTGGCCTATTTACTCATTTAGCTGCCTCTGGCGTAGGAACACAGGCCGCCTGCAGATGACGTGTGAGGTTTACGAACAAAATGTGCCGCTGATTTACTCCGCGTTAAAGGAACACGCTGCAATCACTCAAACGTTTGACTCCAGGTTTTCGTCTGCGTTGCATGTTTGCACCATTAGCTCACTTTATAATTAAAACTGCAGAACAGCTTGATCTGCAAACTGTGACATGGTTTGGAGACAGCGAGCAGATTGGATTAGAAGATCAGGAACTGGAACAGGAAAGTTAGGTGAATATTTTAAAGGAATCTCAGACGTACATTTGATTATTTCTTACTGAATACATACAAGGATGCATGTTTAGGTTAACAGACGGCCTTGCAAAAGTTATAATATATCTTGGTTATCATGCATTTAGCATTTACAAGCAGCTAATGCTTACTTTACGGATCGATTAATCTAAAAGGACATATTTTTATTAAATTATTTCAAAATAAATAAATGTTTGGAAATTAAAATTAATATTTATTACACATTTTAATTAATGTCATGTACATGTTCTTATAAATGTAATTATATCATACATAGATTAAAGGAAGATTTCTCATTTTAAGTGGAAAATGTTTTATATTTTTTTTTGCAAAGTTTTTTGCTTAAACTTGGCTCCAGGTATGTTATTCTTTCAACAAATAGCGTGTTTTAGTCTGTTGCTTTACTACAGGTAAGGTTCTGATTTGATTACCTAATTAGTTGATGATTAATTCAACAATTGATTAATCTGATTAATTGTTTCAGCCTTAATTTTGTTGTGATTTTATGGGATAATAAAACAAAACAGGGTAAAGTAGAATAAAAATCATTCATTCCTTTTGTTAAATCAGTTTTAATTTAAGCTCATCTCAAATACAGCTTTTACGAGAAAATATTAGTGGCTTGGTAAAAAAAAGAAGTAATGATTTAGCAAACAGGACCATGGAGACCTAAAAACACTTTGGACAGCTCAGGTTTGAAGCTGTGCAGAAGTTTAAAGTATGAAATATTTGACAGAAACTAACTCTGGTGGTGGCGGCAGCATCATGCTGTGGGATTGAGGAACAAGACAGATGAAGCTGAATACGGAACATTTTGAGGAAGTTGAAATGTTTAAGGCTGCTAAAAATGCAGACTGGGTACGTTTTTTCTACTGGTGCACTTAGAGCCAGACGTTTAATCAACGTCACAGACAGGGGCGGATTTAGGAAATTCGGGGCCCTAGGCAAAGACAGGCAGGGGGCCCTCTGAATTGAGAAGACAAGACATAAAACAGACCCATTATACAGATACAGAAATGTTTATAGAATACACAAACATTATTTGTTCTTCCTTTGTCCCTCTCTTCTTGTCCCCTTTCTTGTTGTTTTCTCTATGTTTTGTACTCAGCTGACTTTTCATGCTGTCTTAAAAGGAATCAAAGGTTTTCCAATCACTAAGCCCATTCTAACTTAGCTGATTGCTCCTTCCTGTGTTTCCAAAAAGGCGACAGCAAAAGTAAATAACCCAGTCCTTCTTTTCACTGTAGACAAGCCATGATCTGCTTATCTGTTCTCCATTTAAATGAAATAATAGCTGCATGAATCATGACAGCAGACAAGATAGAGGAGAGCAGGAGGCGGGGTTACCAATCTACTTGCTCTGGAGAGCAGAGTTCGCTGCTTTTAGATGTAGTCGCCAAAGTCTCCAGTAGCAGAAAAAAAGTCACTAGATTTGGCGCTAATCGCTTTTTTGTAATAAAAGTGCTAGAGGGGTCTGAAACGTCACTAAATGTAGCAACAAAAGCACTAAGTTGGCAACACTGCTCTTTGCACCGTTTGTTTTCAAATGGTTTGCCCTATTATAAGAAGGGATGCAGGATATAATGCGCCCCCTATCGGTACCGGCCTGTATCGGCCTTAAAACTGAATATCGGACATCGGCCACCCCACCGATATTTAACCCGATATTTGATCAGCTTCTGAGTTTACTACTTCTCTTCTTCAAAAACTTCTTTTTTACAGACTTAAAAACTTCTAAAGACGAGGGAAAAAATATTGATACATTAAAATATCCCAATATCTTCATATGCTGATATATTGCCATTTAAAAACACCATATCAATCTCTTTTACTAATGAAATATTGCTATATGTCATCGTTATGCTACGAAATCCCCCGAAAATTCACCAAATGTAGCCATATTTTTATAGGTTGATAT
>NW_015150965.1:52223-54693 GCF_000732505.1 Cyprinodon variegatus | reverse complement strand
AAAATGAAGGCTAATCATGTTTTGGGTGTACTATTCCTTTAACGTGTTGAAAATGTATCTTCATGGACACTCTTCATCTAAGATTGAGGTAACACTGCAGTTTTAAGGTATTTTTGCCCATTTCTAAATACTTACTCCCTAAACCCTGCTATACTCTGTAGATTTATTATTTGTAAAACATTTAAAAACCACAAATCATTTCCCTTTCCCTCTCTGTATAATTATTTGCCTAACTTTCTCTCAGCCTGTCATGTAAAATCTAATTGAGCTTATTGTCACAACATCCCAGAATGTGAAGTGTAGGTTATTTATACTTTGAAAGGCGCTGTACTGTACATGACATCTTTGTTTGATCTGTGGCAACACTGACACAGAGAGCAGGCAGTGGGGTGGATAATGTGACAGGAGAAGAAGCGATGAGCACAGCCTCTCTGTGTACTTTGGATCACTCAGGCAAGCTGGCCAAGCTTCCTGCTTTGAGTTTTGACATCGTTCTCACATGATTCAAGTCAACCAGAGGTGAAGCAATGACCTGTGAACAGACTTGAGGGGGGAGGTACTTTTTGCATCAGGTCATCTTATCCAGAGCAGCGCTTGCTAATGCAGCTTTTATCTTTTCTCATACAAGCTGATCAGTTTTAGAAATGGAGGGGATTCGATTCTGCAACGCTGTCTGTGCTCTGGAGCGAAGGACGGCCTAAAAGTCCCCAACTAAGAAAGGCTTCTTTCATATTGCTCAGAGAGGCATTATGGTGTCGGAGACCTCATGACCGTCTTATCAAGCAGGAAATGTGTTGCCAGAAACTTCCTGGAATGGAAGTGAGACTTCTAAAATAGCGGTTCCCAAATTAGATCTTTTATTTATTTTGCGTGCCTTTAATGACAAGGCATTATAAAAGGAAAGAGAGGAATGAATTGAGGACAGAGAGAGTGATGAAAGAGTCTCGCTGGCTGATTTTTTTTTTTTTTTTGTGCAGCAAACGTGTGTTTCCTTGAGACAGTCAGTCCTTTTGGCCATGGCTGAGATCCCATGACTTGCACAAAGAGCAAGGACATTATGAGGACAAAGCAGTGAGTGTGGGACAGAAGTCTTAGTGTTAGTTACATGGATCCTGCCATGACAGGCTGGCTCATCAGTCATACCTCTGTGTTTTTAACCATCAACTACAAGTCTTGTCTTGACACCATTAAGAACTAGAGCTTTAAATACACAGAGCTGTACAGTACAAAGGTATACATACCTGATGCACCTAATTTCTAAATTATGTGTTGAACATTGCTCATAGAGCTATAATTTGGGATATTGCTTAAAACCAGCCTTATATTTCTCTACTATGATCTCTGAGCTGTTTGCTTGTTCTCTGGTCTTTATGATGCTTTTTATTCTATACTGTTCTCTGTCAAACCTCTGAGGCCTTCACAGAGCAGCCGCATTAAGCCTGGTTTATGCTCAGAAACCAGGTCGTCTGCATGAATGTTGCAGTTAATCAAGAGATAAGCCCCCCCCCCTTCCACAGACACTCTGGTGCACATCCTGAAAAATTGTAGGGGACCGCAGACAGTGCAGCAGATAGGGAGGAGAGAAAGGAGATCTCTGATTGGTCAGTTCTACATCCGCTCTACACTATGCGTATTTACTGTTTTGGTACCTAATGCAGTGCCTTCCACAACGCCTGGCACACCTCGGACACTATCTCAGACACTGTGCAGGATGCTAGTTTGTAGCTCTATGCGACGGTCTGTTGGTTTGCACCCGAAGCCAAAACATAAAGCGCCATGGGAACACTCAGGAACACTCACGGGTGAACTGTGTGTCATCCGGCGTTGGATGAGGGGTTGTAGACGGCGAACAAGCTCGTCAAACCGACAAACGGACACCCACAATCCTAGCTAGTTTGTGATTGTCCCTCTTGCGTTGTGCCGCTTCAAAATTGGGCATAAATCAAAAACATCTGCAACATTCCCGGGACAAGCTGACTGCAACACGGGAGTATAACCAGCCCTTTGGTTCTAGAGATGCGCTGAGCTGGTGACTGGAACTGTATTTTCAGATTAACCTGCTAGGATCTCTTTCTGATCACTAAAGGATGGTTTATACTCAGAAACCAGGTCGTCTGCGTGTCTGTCGCAGCGAATGCAGATATTCCCAAGCCCCTGCTCTGGTGCAGCTCTCCTCCAGACAGTGCTGCAGACAGGAGGCCTCTGATTGGTCAATTCTACATCTGCTCTACTCTATGCATATTTCCTATTTGGTATCTTACTGGCTTGTTTTGTTTGTATGACCGCCATTGTGGAAAGCGCCTCGTGAAGTTGGACGGGCTAGAAGAGCGAGGTATGCAAAAACGCTTAGACCCCTTTTCCAGCTGGATCCCCGCTCTTTTTCGTCTTCATGTCCCTCCGTTGTCGCACAAACTTGCCCACACCTCCCCGCCGCCTCGGCCGTATCTAGACCCACAGCTAGTTGGTGATT
>NW_015150965.1:49376-50458 GCF_000732505.1 Cyprinodon variegatus | reverse complement strand
AGTGTAAAAAACCGAACTTCTCCTTTAAGAAGGCTGTAAGAAAGCAAGAGAGGGCGCACAATAGGAAGGCTGAAACAGCAAAGATGTTGGTTATTTTTTACTTTTTGACCTTTAAACTTTCTGTCTGTTCTGCAAAATGACGGATTCTGAAATGTTGATCATCTTAAAGCCCCCTGTTCATATAAAAAAAGTTTATCTATCTATCTATATTATGGCTACTAAAAAACACCAAAAAAACTAAATGTGCATGTTAAAATATAGCACCAATTATCAGTTCTTGTAGTGTCTACTTAGTCATTATTGAGAATAATTTTTGCACTGATTGCAATCAGCAGAAATCAACATAGTTGAACACTATCACCATCTGCTGGCAGCTTTTACTAACACACCCTCCTTGTTTGCTCATCGCCTGCATGGACAATATTATTGCTCTGGTCACGTGTCTTGTGGCTAAAAATGAAAATGTTTCCTTTTACTAACAAATGGAAAAAAACAGAGTTCAATACAGATAAATAATAAATAAAAAGCAACCAGGGAGCTGTCATTTTATCACAAAGCCTTTAAATGCAACAGAATGAGCTATTGGATTAGAAATTGGTAAAGTCATAAAACACGACAAGAGCTCATAAAGTGAAGCTGATCTATTTCTTTTAAAGAATCCTCACAGAGTTTTCTGCTTTGGTTATGCTAACTGTGCTAGGGCTGAAAAAATTAATTAAATTATTCCGGATAATCGATTATTGCAATAATTGTCAAGTAATTTAGTACTCAATTGATTGTTAACTGGAGTGTAAAGACTCTAAAACATGCCTTTAGCTGAAAGAGCAACCCATTTAGAGCAGTAACTAACCCAAAACTGTAAAAACTATATAAAAATGTTGCATTTAAGTTAATTATCTCTCAAATTCTCTTAAAAGCATCCTGGGCCCACCCGGCAGGTTTTATAGGTTTCAGTTTTGAGAATAAATTAGGATGCATGACAATTCCACCGATAAAATTTTTCCACTATAAGCATGTTAGACATCATTGGAAAGCTTAGATTCGCCACAATTCAACCACCAAGTTCATTTTATGGACCCAGC
>NW_015150965.1:34097-49339 GCF_000732505.1 Cyprinodon variegatus | reverse complement strand
TATATGTATATGTATATATTATTTTTTCTTTATTTTTTTTTCTTTACTATTTTTCAAGGCTGCACTTTTAAAAAAAGATTAAAGTGTCCAGAGAGCTGTTCCAAACGAAATTTCTTTTTGTTTTACACTGGTGTAAATGAAATAACAAATAAAATCTGTCTAAGTCTAATATTTACTTTCTAATACTTATTTCCTCGGTTGTTAGCCTGCGATGTTTGGTATGATTTTTTACATTTTTTACTTATCTAAAAGACACAAGTGTCTGCATATTTCTATGACGGGATTCCAGCGAGATATAATCCCTGAAATCTCACCTCTGGTTCACTTTCGTTTCACTTCCTGTCAGCCAGTGACGCCTGATATTACGCCTCATAATTTTCTGCTGTTATTGGTTAAAACCACGTGGGTTGTTGGGCTTTGTAGCTAATGATATAAGATTTCAAACGAGCCAAAATGTGCCCTTGTTTATTTAAAGGGGCACTGCATTACAGGCTTGTGTTAGAGAGACACAGACAGCTGCGGCTGTTATGTTAATATAGGTGTAAAAATTTAACATTTTGTTATATACACTGATTCTGAAAAAAGTGGATAATACTTGCCATAAATTTTTTGTGGCCATCAAAATGCTTCAGTGTTATTATATGGGTCAAATAGTAAAGCAAAGCATAGTAAAAGCACAATTTGGCACATTTGGAGAGGTTTGGAGACGCTGGTGAAACCAAAAGTTCAAAGCCCCACAGCTCTGGAACTGTTGTAGCTAGAGGTCTGAAATGTTCTGCATTTGTGGTTAAAATGATGTAGAGCAAACTTAATACAATGAGACCTGCCTTTTTTCAAGCATGTCTTTATTACTGCTGTTCAAAAAAGACCTATCATTTTTGAGAATAAAAAAAAACAACAACTTTGAGTCATGTTTGAACTGATGCAGCTTGGTCTGTGTTCTACTCACCCAATTTATATATTCAGAAACTGGAGGGTGTTTTCAAATGATTATATCATTATCATTATATTGAATATATAATTTGGGCTCACAGTTCCTAAGTTATTTGCTTTTCCATTTAGGTATGCAAAATAGGCGACAATTACCCAAAATGAGGTGGGTTTTAAGAGCCTTAAAAACTTTTTTTTTATTTCAATATGCTCTATCCAGGACTCCTCATGTGGAAAAGTTTTATTTCCACCTTGTTTAGTTTCATTAAAAGTCTTTTTTAAGAACCTTTTGTTATTATTAATCAATTCATTCGATTTGCAAAATAATCATTAGTTGCAGCGCTTAACTGTGCTAATCATTATGAGGTGCCAAACCCTGTCTTCGCTGTTAGATATGATAAAATCCTTCTTTTGCATCACATGATCTTTCACCTGTAAATAATTAATGATGGGTCATGGAAGGAAAGCTAAACAGAAACTAACTTTGTATCCTGTTATCTTTGCTTTGGTTGGTAAACCGATCTGAGAGGAAGATGATGTGAACTCATTTGATGACTTCTGAGAGGATTTGGTTGCTTTAACTCAGGAGTTTCAGAGTAAAGGAGGGCCGATATCCTATGAATGTTTTGTTCTTTGGTTAACTTCACAGTTGGTTTATAGATCATGTTGGTCTGTCACATAGAAATCCCAATAAAACAAATAAAAGAATTCCCCTATGATGGGAGGGAGAACATAAACAGAGTGCTGATATGCTTTTATTGGGTTCTGTTAGAGCATGCTTTTCATGCATGAATGCAGGACAAGATGACCGAGCGACCGCCTGCTCTCAGAGTAATCCATCAGAGCCTTATTACAGTGTCTCATCTACGCTGCAGAACAATATAAACGCAGCCTGAGGGAAATATCCTCTCTGCTCATCGAGGCAACACGACACTACATGGAAGCAGCTCAGAGGAAGAGAGGTGTCACGGTTTTATATGAAAATTGAAACTGCGTGGAGCCATGTACCTGATTCATTCACCAGCAGGGTACTGCATATGTTGGTATGTTTTAGAAACATTAAACTTTCCCCTCCAGAGCAGAACGTTACCCCGTTTGCTCCCGTCTGTATGAATAATTGACTCTGCTGTTATTGGAGGGATCATCTCTCTGAGCACCCAGGGGACGTTTTATTATCACAGAGGGGCGGGGGATGAGGGCGGGTGCAGGCTGGACATGTGTTCCAGAGCGGTGTCATTTAGTAAGGAGGACAAAACTCACACAGTGGGATTAGAGAGTTAAAACGCAGCAGCTACTAGAATGTATGGGCTCAGAATGACGGATAGAAGTATTGATTGAACCTGGATCAGGTTTTCCTTTAGTAAATATTTTAACTCCAGTGGACGGGTTTCTTCCTGATAAG
Organism: Cyprinodon variegatus; assembly: GCF_000732505.1. Classification (NCBI taxonomy): domain Eukaryota; kingdom Metazoa; phylum Chordata; class Actinopteri; order Cyprinodontiformes; family Cyprinodontidae; genus Cyprinodon; species Cyprinodon variegatus. The sequence goes on along the minus strand of NW_015150965.1, from coordinate 47,007 downwards.
GAGTACTGCATGCGCACCACCCCATCCAATGCATGGTTTGTCATCATGTTTTACAACTGCAATTGGTTTTCTTTTTGTATTCTGGTTTTGCATTCTGCTTTTAATTACTTGCTTAAAATAGAACAAAATGTTTTAAAAATTTTCCTCAAATAATCTGCTGAGTTTTTATTAGTAACTAATTTGGGTTTAACTAAAGGGGAGAGGAGTTATTTTTACTCTGAGATTCTGCCATCAAGGCGAAGTTGTGACACCTAGAATTATGGAAGATAATGCAAATATAATAGGTTGGAATTAATCCTTGTTATTGTTCTATTGATCTATGAACTGTGCAACACACTAAGTAAATTAAAAGCTTTCAAAAATCCACCTAAAATTGTAAAATTCATAGAAAACTATTTAAATCATAAGCACAGAAGCCTCCATGGACACTAAGGGTGTGCAAAATAATCGTCATATCGATGCATCGTGATTCTAATTATTGTGATCTACTGCATCGATTCTTGAAGACAAGAATCGATTATTAAAAAACAAAAAAAATGAACACATAAAATACATTAATGGTTGGCGCACATCAGCCAAACCAAGTGGAATACAACTTCCAGTCCAGCAGATGTCGCTGCGGATGTGTTGACGCCTGCTGCTTTGTGTCACAAGCATGTCCGGCCGCGGGATACTGAGACGAGTCATTCGTAAACAAAATATGGAGGAGACTGAGAAAATTCGCCCCGCTTGGATGCATTTGGGCTTTAAAAACAAAGAAGGTGAAAATGAAATTGATATGATGCACGTAATTTGCAAAAGGACCACTGAGGCCATGTAAACGGCACTGATTATCCTTATTTTGTTATTTTAAGTTTGCTGAATCCTAAGATCTTTTTGTCAGTGTGTCCACGCCAGTAATAGTAATATTTCTGTCCAGTATTTGTTTTCATGGCAAAACCTCCAAAAGTAATTTCAATAAATACAGCTATGTATGAATTCAGTTGCTTTCAGTTATGTATCAATTGAAGACACGATCCAGATCATACCCAGCCAGTCAGCCACTGGTAATGGCTGTATCTTTTTCTTACAGTGTTCAGGGAAAATATCGCAATGCATCACGATGCATCGCAATATTTCAAGTATCGTTATGCATTGTGATAGAATCGCATCGTGGCATGTGAATCGTGATTCGAATTGAATCATGACTTCTTTGCCAATACCCACTCCTAATGGACACTGTCAATGTCTGCCATATCCTCTGGGTTAGACATCATATACAATTCAGGCATCCAGGAAGTACATTTTCATCACAAAAAATGAACTTTTCTGGACATATAAAGAGTTTTTTTATGAGGATAAATTAAGGCAATTCTCACATTTGTTCACATTAAAATGGCAAAAAAAATTGAGCTTGCTCGCTCATGTTAATTCAGCCCGTTTAAACCAAAGATAATCAGTTTGGTTTTCTCCTGACTGTTGAAGTGAGAAAACCTAAAGAGTCATTTCATGGATTTAGAGAGTTCTGCATTTGAAATCAGCCGTTCCACTTCAAGGGGAGAACTTTGAAAATAACTGATGATGCCAAGGACCGGTTTACCAAAAAGTTTTGCCAGAAAGCAATTTATAAGATGCCAAATGAAGGCATTTTGTAGTCTAAAATGTAATCTAAGTGTGAACTTTACCAGGAGCGAACCTTTGCTCTCTAAAAAAAACTAAATTTAATACGCCGTTCCAGGATATGAGTTTCCTGGCTGCTGCATGAGGGCGGAAATGTCATGTTTTAGGATGCTCTGCTGCAGCTGGACCTGATCAGCTCCACATTAAAAAAAAACAAAAATGGCACAAAAAAAAAAACATGAAAATATTTTATCTAAAAAGATTTTTAATAAAATATGAAAAAAAATGACAAAACTTTTTTTTAGTATAAAAATTTCGTGCCATTTCTGGATTTTCTTAACGTGTTCTTTGCATGCAACAAAATTAGGAAAAAATTTCTGAGTTGTTAGACCTCCCATTGAAGAAAAACATCCAGCTATGTAGCTGCAAATTCTTTAATCCTGCAGGATCTGCCCGGTGTGCTGCGATGTATCGCTTTGTGGAACTTTTATCGTGTCAAAATGTCACGTGCATTTTATGCTTAAATGTTATTCGATTGTCCCAAAAAGCAATAATTCTGCAAACCTTAAACTAGAAGAATTTGATGTACAAGTTTGAATTTAGCTTGCATTTCTCTAACTAGGTAGAAATTAAACTTAAAAGGGGTGAAACATAGAAATTCATTCCTACAGAAATAAAGGAATATCCAGAAAGAAACTGTTTAATGTAAGACAGTTGTTGATTATTGTGATAGTTAAAGTGTACAGCCTGAGCCTTATTTTTCTACAAATGCCACTTACACTGCAAAAACGATGTAGAAACGAGTAAAAATGTCTTAAAATTTGTGTATTTAGCATAATTGAAGGAAGTAAATAATAAGATTTGCCAATGGAATGAGTATTTTTACTCTTAAAATGAGATAATTAGATAATATCCACTTGGAATAAGACAACGCAATTGTTTTTTCTTATTTTAGATGTAAATTGCCTTATTCCATTGGCCAAGTGTATCACTTAACTGCTTAATTCAAGAAAGAAATGCTCTTTTTTTAAAGAAAAATAAACTTACTTAGATTAAATTTTTTTGCAGTGTAGGGGGAGTTTTTGCATCTCGGTTTCTACAGGTAAACATCAGGTTTGGACACTGAGGGCATTAAAACCCATCCTTCAGGTCAAATATATCACTGACTTACAAAATTCCATTTAAATCTAATATTTTGGCAAATATTTCAACCAAACATTCCTTTGTTTCGCAAATAAATGACATGGTCAAATAGTCAGTAAACTAAATCATAACGACCTCTCTCCATCATCGCGGCAGTCCTGTTGAATCTGCCGCAAAGATTATATTGCGAATGCAATTAATTTCCCGGCCTTTGTTGAAATCTGATCACCATTCTCCGGAGTGTTGGTCAAGTTTATTGAAATGAATTGGTTTCCTGCCACAGACTGTCCGCTTTTTTCCATACAGTGATGTCAAGGCCATTCCAGGAATATAATGTTATCCTGCTGTATCCTTTCTAAAACCGGTTTGTGATCTTTTGGCGTCGCTCTCCCACTGGAAGGCAAAACTGTTTGCAGGTTTGATTCAGTTGACTTTTTATGGCCTCCTTGGTTGAAATCATTAACCATCAAGGCTGGAGCCTCCAAATGAAATCCACTGAAGCATCAGAGTCCCGGTTAACGGTGAGGCAAATATATCATGACAATGGACTTTGATGGTTCTACCTCAACATATGTGACATATGCTATATAACTGTAATTTTAGGAATGGGCTACATCAGTATCAATATAAATTACAGTATAATATGAATAAATCAAAACAATTTCTGATTAAAAATAGACATAAACAAGTGCATGAAGCAACTGCCATGATGCACTTGTTTATTTTAGACAGATTTAAAGTCTTTCTGAAACTCATTTTGTTCACGTCAATGTCAAATTATTTTGAATCAACCAAAATTATCGGGATATAAGTTTTGGTCATATCGTCCAGCCCTAAATTATTTTAACAAATGTTATTATCAAATCCCTCAGGGGCTACACTTTTATTTTTTTTTTAAACAGTTTTTTTTTTTTAACAATCTTGTCACTTTTTTAGTTTAGGGGGCAGTTATATGCGTAAAATAAGTGTGCAGCCCCATACAGTAGATAAGAGCGAGGTGCACAGATCCTTGCATGTTAAAGCTAAATGGAAACACTTTTCCCTGCAGGAGGAAAGTCCTCAGCAGTGAAAGCCTGGAGTCAAACAGCTTGTTAGTGCAGAGGATAAAATGGAATAAAATCAATGTTTTTTCATATTAAAACTCAAGATTGTTTTTGCTTTAATTTAATTTAATTAGCATCAGCAAATATATTCCTAATTTCAATTCAATTCAGTTTATTTCTATAGCCCCAATTCACAACACGTCATCTCAAGGCACTTTATAGTTCACCAGATCATCCAGTCAGATTGATTCAAAGTTTTCTATCTAAGGAAAACCAGTTGATTACGTCAACTCATTGACTTGAATGCAGTCACTAAGCATGCTTGTAGCGACAGTGGAGAGGAAAAACTCCCTTTGAACAGGAAGAAACCCCCAGCAGAACCAGGCTCAGTGTGAGCGGCCATCTGCTGAGGCCGACTGGGGTTCAAGGAGACAGAAGCAGAGATACAAAAAGAAGCTGCAAAAGCTTAAAGTAAAAAGGTTACTGGAGATACATGAAGAAGAGTCAACACTATTAAACATAGTGGCGGAAGCATGATACTGAGGGTATGTTTCCAATCCAATGTTACTGCCTTATATTAGGGAGAGGATGATCCCTGGGTTGCATCGGATTAAAATGGCTCACCCTAAGTTTAGATAATGGCTCTGAGTTTGTCTGTAGCTGGAAACCGGACTGTTTAAATGATCCGTACATTTCTGAAAAAGAAACAGGCTCAAACATTCAATTGGCGTCGGATCCAAACCTTGTTCGGGTGTAAAAAAAAATATATATATACATTTATTATTTGGTCATAGGTAGAGAGAAATACAGGTTTTTGAAGGCTGATGCTGATTACTTTAACATCAGTATAACCGATCAGTGATATGAGCTGCTGATTTTTGGAGCAGAGCCTTCCTTTTTCTTCCTCCTTTTAGATGATAAAAATGACACAGTGAAAAAAAAAATACACAAGTCTCAGTTTAAAAAAAACAACAACATTTATTAACAAATCAAACAAAATAACAACAGATGGGAGATGGAGGCAGCAGCGATGCCTAAGAGATATTTATACAAAAGTTACTGAGAGGAAATGTAGATATATAAGATTTGGATTAGAGATGAAGGCAGAAAGTTAGACTTTGTACCAAATTCTTTGTTTGGTGGAAAAATTTTTTTGTTCCTGAATCAGTAGATGAGTATTGTATCTAAACTGAGTGCAGCTTCAGAGATGCTATTTTTCCTTCTCTGCCTCGATATCATGTTGGATTTTATTTTTTCTATTTGATCTTTTATCCGCTTAGTGAATATTTTCCCAACAGTCACTAAACTTTAATTCCACACTTTATATTTAGGTGAAAGCAAAAAGGTCAGCTGTTGTATTTGATGCCTGGTGCGTCTCCTATTGTGGAGAAGATTCTACACTGGACTAACAGTGGAATAAAGGTCTTAACCTCAAACTAACCTCATGATCTCTTATCAACTTTTCAGACTGAATCATGGAAGGCAACGATGACGTGCGTCTTGATGCAGCCGAGCCGCAGAATGACACGTGCAGCGCTGAGGAGCGAGGAGGGGAGGTCGTCAGTAAAGTGGAAGACGGAGAAAGCCCCCTCATCGCTGACCCGTGTGAGAGCAGCCCGACCAAAGCAGGGATGTCTAACCACATAGACGACCCTTCGCCGTCAGCGGTGGGTCCCGCCGCTGAGCCTCCTGGAGGCGTGGCCTTGAAGGTGGCCACCACTGTCCTCCACCCGGTGTGTCTGGGAGAGAGTCCGCTGATGCTGCCCATCCACCTCCAGATGGCCGGAGCAGCGGCGCCTCCGCTGGGACAAATAGGCGCAGCACCGTTCTTGATAGCGAGCCAAAGCCCGGTTTCTCTCCCTCTGGTTCTGGACCAGCAGGTCCTACAGCACATGAGTCCCTCTGTGATCCCTCAGCCCCCCCCCTGTACGCAGTTACCCCTGCAGAACCTTTGTCAGAACCCTCTGACGTTTGCTTTACCTCCGGCTCTTGACCCGAAGGGGGCAGGACAAACGCAGGAAGAGAACCTGTTGTCTCTTCTGCAGAATCCAGCTTTTGCAGCTATTCTGCAGGATCTCTTCCCTCCCCAGGCAGGATCATCCTCCTGTCAGTCCCCAGGCTCTGCCTTTTTCCCCCTCCCTCCTCTCACACCCCCCTACACCTCCCCTTTGGCTCCTCTAGTTCCTCCTGCCACGCTCTTAGTCCCCTATCCTGTGATCATTCCCCTCCCAGTGCCTCTGCCCGTCCCCCTCCCCATCCCCATCCCGGTTGCTCCAAGTGAGGACTCAAAAGGGAGCCAGCCAAAACCAGTTTGCACTGTGAGTAAAAGCACTCAGACGTCACCCAGAGATACTACCTCTCCCTCTTTGTCTTCAAGGAAGTGCGTTTCTCATTCCCAGCCACCGAACGCGCCCCTGACCTCGCTGCCTTTAGAGGAGGGACAGGTTCTGGACCTCTCTGTCAAGGCGTGTCCGATCGAACCGAAACAGGAATACCCCAGTCCTCACCAGGAAAACGTTCTCGACCTGTCTGTGCCTGGCGTGAGGAAAACCTGTGTTCAGTCAGAAAGGAAAGTATCCTTAGAGTCAGGCCAGGGTGCGCCCAGCGCTGCTTTGTCCCTGGGTGTCCAATGCTCTCCAGCTTTAGATTCCAAACTCCTGGGCAGCCTGACCTCGCTGGAGTTCAGCCGGCAACACAAGTGGCTGGTGGACACCGGCGTGGCTAGTTCCAGCTCTCTGGGCCAAGAGGCCTCTCTCAGCGGAGCCGGAAACCTGGAGATAGTGAGCACGTCGCAGACGGCCAAGGTCATCGTCTCAGTTAAAGATGCCATTCCCGCCATCCTCTGTGGGAAAATCAAAGGTCTATCAGGAGTCTCAACCAAGAACTTCTCCATCAAACGGGACGGCAGCCAGGCGGCCTCGCTGCAGCAGCTCTATGGGATGCCGTCATCGTCTCACGGGGAGCAAGACCCCAACAACCCTCATAAAAAGGTCACTAAAAACAGAGCCATCAAGCTAAAGAAGGTCAGCTCCCAGGAGATTCACTTCCTTCCAATTAAGAAGCAGAGACTCGCAGCGTTGCTGCCCAGGAAGTGAGAGTGCTCACCAGAGGGGGGGGGGATTAATGGCTGTATGGCTCTCTGAAATCTCCCCAGATAGTATAATATGACCGTCCCATGTGGGGCGTTCTGCACTGAGAATCAAACATTTTTCTGAGAGCAGCGCTGGCTCTGAGTGTGAAGAGGAAAGGTTGATCTTTCTCTGAACTGCTGTGTTTTTTTTTAGCTATCCGTGAGCCTTCGTCGTCATATTAAACAGAAACGTGTTGTCTAAGGCAGCTTCACTCACTGTTTTTGGCATCTCATTAAGCACGAGACATCGATTTAATATCATGTCACATAAACTCAAACAACCCCATGTTTGACTTTAAGTTACAGCGAAGATGCTGGGTTTCCACTCCTCCTTTCTTTCAACAAGTACATTTTCATATAAGTGCACTGAAAACCTCAATCTCTGTCTACTTTGGTGACGTGACCAAGACTGTTTAAACATGTCACTGGAAATTCCCACTGGCATTGAAGCTCACTGGAGCCGGGATTGGTTTGGGTTTAGCATGACAGGCTAATGATGGTTTGGCAAAGACCGGAGTCATAAAGTCGTCAAGCTAATCTCGCCAACAGCTGACATTTAAAAAAAGCTAAAAAAAAAAAAAAACACCTTTCTGTTTTAGTGCAAAAGCTTTAGTAATTGTTTTCACATTCAAACAGCTTCTCTTTTTACTGATTTGCATGTTTTCAAACACCTTAAATTTTCCTTTTTTTCAGTTTAAAACCATGATTGAGCAACACAAAACGGAGCAAAGCTGTAAAGTGAAAGAAAAATACGTTCAGTAGTTTTGGGATTTATGATGATTAAGAATCTGAGAGGTGTGGCCTTCAGAAGTCTCAGCTTCCCTGACCGTGGGAGGGGGTTTACAGGGGAATATGTGTTAGTTTAACAACAGCGAGTTTCAAATTAAAAGCTCATTTTTAGACTCATTTGACTGGAGCACCGTCTGCTACTTGACTGTCTGTCCTCCAAGGTTTGTGAAAATCTGTAAACAGAATTCCTTATCGCTTCCTTTCTGCTGCAGCTTTTTGACAACCTCTCCAAGCTTGGAGTCCAGTTGACAGATTCTCCCACCTGAAGGGCCGCAGCAGTGTGTCGCAGTGAGCTTGTTATAGATATTTTTGATAGGGATGTACGATATAATCGGCCCCCTATCGGTATCGGCCTTAAAACTGAATATCGGACATCGGCCACCCCACCGATATTTAACCCGATATTTGATCAGCTTCTGAGTTTCTAAAGTCTTAAAAACAATAAAAAATACTACTTCTTCTTCTTCCTCAAAAACTTCTTTTTTACAGACTTAAAAACTTCTAAAGACGAGGGAAAAAATATTGATACATTAAAATATCCCAATATCTTCATATGCTGATATATTGCCATTTAAAAACACCATATCAATCTTTTTTACTAATGAAATATTGCTATATGTCATCGAAATGTCGCCATATTTTTATATGTTGATATATTGACGCGGTATCGATCTATTTTACTAACAAAATCTCACAAGAATTTGCAAAATATCACGAGAGTTTGAAACAAAACGATGAAATTTCACGAGATTTTGAAAGTAAAATAGATCGATACCGCGTTTTTAAAAATCAATTTGATATCAGCATATGAAAATATAGTTGAGTATATTATTTTTCAAAGTGTCAGAAATGGATAACAAAACTGCTATTTTCAATGACTACTTATTTTTGTCCAGCTTTAACATCGGTATCGATATCGGTTATCGGCTACATGAGTTTTAAAATATCGGATATCGGCCAAAATCCCAATATCGTGCATCCCTAATTTTTGATATATCCCCAATATTGAAGTGTGGTCTGCACTATGTTATTCCACGCCACAACGCAAGAGGGACAATCAGGAACTAGCTGTGGGTCTAGATACGGTCAAGGTGGTGAGGAAGTGGGGGCAAGTTTGTGCAACAATGGAGGAACATGAGGGCGAAAAAGAGCGGGGATTGAGGTGGAAGTAGAGTCCCGGCGTTCTCGTGCACCTCGCTTGTCTAGCTGGTCAAACTTCACCAGTCTTTTTCCACAGTGGCAGTCATACAAACAAAAGAAGGCGGTAAGGTACCAAACAGGAAATAGGTATAGTGTAGAGCGGATGTAGATTTGACCAATCAGAGGCCTCCTGTCTCCTGGTCAGCTGCAATTTTAGAGAGGTGCAGCAGAGTTTCTGCATTCACTGTGACACACGCAGACCACCGGGTTTCTGAGTATAAACTAGCCTTGAGCTGCAGCTCCTCCAGAGTTAAGGCCAATTTATGCTTCTGATGCATAGCCTCTGCCACCGTCAAATCTGTCTCTGTGTGCGACCACGGCCTCCGCGCAGAGGTTCTAAAACGGTCGTCGCGCACCTAAAAAGAATCCTGATTACGCGTCAGACGGTCACAATCCCGCAAAGACCTCAAGCGGAAGTGTGCAGACAAAAAGCAGCTGTAATTGGTCCTTGGTATGCCTTTCTGGCTATCTGTGTGGTCGTTCTTCTCGATTCGGTGCGATTCACCGAAGTTCTGACGAGTTCTCGAATAGGCTTTGGCGAGAAACTGCTGTTCATCCCTAGAAATTCCAGACTGATGGTGCAGAAGCATTCCAACAGAACTGGTTGGCGACCAGACCCAAGCGACATTTGATGTGTGCGGTAGCAGAAGTCTAATCTGCCCTTTACTGTGCTGCTTCTATGATCACTCGTCCTTTTTACTTCCCTGTTTCCTGTTTTGCTAATATAACTCTGGGAATCGACATCCCAGAGTTGAATAATAGCCCAACAGATATGATTTCACAAGCAGACCCTTACGGTTGTTGCCATAAAGTTATGTTTTATGCTTGAAAAACCTGTTAAAAATATTTAGGAAATCAAATCGTATGTAACGAAGACAGAAAGGGAGGGAAGAGAAGGAGAGGGGGTAAGAATTAAGGGGTGAGAGGAAGAGAGGCAGAAAAGAGGGAGGAGAGAAAAAAAAAGCAGCAATAGCAAAATAGGATGATGTTTTGAAACTTCACAACTTCAATCTGTACTCTTTTTATTTTGGGGAATTTACACAAGAAAAAGAAGCAGAACGCAAAGAAATGTCTTTTAGATTTGTGAAAATGCAAAAAAAACAACAACAAAAAAGACAATCATGAACCAGTTTTCTCACATTTTACAGTTAGGTTTTAATTTGTGTTGCTCTGTCATCTTAAACCCAAATGAAAAAAAAAAATGAATCAAAGATTGTATTTTTAATTTAACATTTAAATGAGTTTGGATACTTTGCAGGTACTGCAGCCAAAGCAAACATGTAAAAGCCTTTAACTCCCTAATGTTTAACTTATGAACATTTATTTAACTCCCACTGTAAAGATTTTTTTCTCCACACCAGATACAGGGGGAGCTGTTTGTACGTAATTAGTCCATTATTAGTATTTTTATCAACCGTGTAAAAGTTTATTTTTGTCCAGAGTTGTGAATGTGGAAGGTGTTGTTGATTGGAGTGCACTTTGTAATAGTTTAGTTTAAAAAAAAAAGGAAAAAACTCCCAGGGTGTCCGTCTGCTAAAACCGCCGCTGCTTCATTTCTGATCTCAACAGTTGTGTAAATCTGCAGCTGCAGGCCAAGAACTAACAGCAGCCACATGCAGACTGTCTGGATGAGCCGAGATGGAAAATACCTTGAAGCTCCACGTTTTTCCATTTCTATTATTTATATCTTTGTTCTTCGGCTGTTCCACGAATATCTGACGCCTGCGTTCCTTTCAGAAGAGAGCTGGTTGAAATCATCACTTTAAATGGACTGGATCTCCCTCTAATTTATTATTTGTGCACCTTTTATTTATGCAAATGTGTTTATGTTCCAGGAGGTCAGTCAGGAGACCAGAAGGGAGGGAATATTGAAGCCTTTTTATACGACAGTCTCTCTCTGCTGCTGACACCAGTTTAAAATAAGAGTGAAGAATCACACGTGGAAATGTGTATTTAATTAAGTGTCATGTATGTGTACTTTTTTATATGGGAGTGAATTACATTTTTTTCCAAGCCCATATGTGTGTGTTGGTTTCCTTCTTCCTGTGGGATGTTTATGCATTTTTAAAAAATCAAAATAGCAAACTTAAAAAAAAAAATAAATAAAAAATAAATGAGCTACTTGAATTAATTTTTATACCTTTTTATGTATGAATCTGAATGTAGACATTGTGTTCATGGCTGATTTTTCTACAGCAAATAGGTTTTAAATGAGCAGGCTAAAGGCAAACAGGATGGGTGGGAAAATGTTAGCAAAGAATCTTTTATTAAAAACGCTTTTAGCTTCCAATTTGACTCCAATTCAGACTCTAGCTAGAAAAGAACAGCCGCTTTGCTTCACTTTCATCACTATATCATAAACAACTGGAAAAATATATTTCAGATTTATTAGGATCTTTAATCTGAGAGATTCAGTTGCAGAGAACACAGCCTGCTCCTGAGGAATGTGTTAACGAGGCACGTTGCCACCAGTGTAGAGCTTGAATAATGTTGGCAGCAGAAGCCGGCTTTGCCCCAAAACGACCATCTGCAAAGTGATTTTCCTCACTGAGTTCTTCTGAGTATTAGAGGGACGTTTGAAGGTCATGGAGCCTGAGAGGAGCAGCCAGCAGTGAGGCATCCTGATGCAGTTTCAAAATCTACCCCAGATCTCAGCATTTAGTTAGAACTGAGATTAATCCATAATCCAGGTGGGACACATGTATATATGATGTAGAACCATCCACCCATTTTGGCAAAAAGGACACCTTAACTTCCACAAAGTCCATGCTTGAAACTAAATGCTATCGATTTGAATCTTCCCTTAAGGTTACTGATTTATTGTTAAACTGTTCCGACAGGTGTTTACATTGATGTTTTAACTAGATCAGGATGAAACGATGAATCTAATGGAATTATCTTACTTCTCCTGACGCTTCCAGTTAGTTTAGCTTCAAGTATTTACGTTTACTCTAATGATGGCGGACATACTCTGATTAATGCGGTCTATTTGTCATTTAGAGTGCAGGTTTTCTGGCTTCATCTCCGGTTCCCATGCTTGCATTTCCTTCTCTGCTTTGCTTTCTCATCAGAAAAGTATTCATTAGGGGGCTTTTATTAATGCGTATGATGTATTCAGAGTTCAACGTGTTCCAATCACATTAAAAAAAGAAATACTAAAGTGATTTCTGTTCAAGAATTTGGAGCAATAGTTTCCAAATATTTAAGACTTTCCTCTAAACCACATAGTTTAAATTTTAAGGTAAATGTCAAATACATTTCTGTAGCTATCAAACTGCTTTTGGCATCTTTCTGAAAATCTGACCTCTCCTCCTGTCAGAACTGCTAAAGATCAATTAAATTAGTTTGTTTTCTGCCAAGAACATTCCTCTTGGTTTTGATAAATACACTGCTCAAAAAAATAAAGCGAAGAATCAAAAAACACATCCTAGATCTGAACAAATGAAATATTGTTGATGAATACTTTGTTCTGTACAAAGTTGAATGTCCTGACGACAAAATCACAGATGGAAATTAAACGTATTAACCAATGGAAGCCTGGATTTGGAGTCATACACAAAATTAAGGTGGAGGAATTACAGGCTGATCCAGCTTTGATGTAATGTCCTTAAAACAGGCCGACATGAGGATCAGTATTGTGTGGCTTCCACATGTCTCTATGACCTCCCTTCAACATTGGGCATGTCCCTAAGGAGGTGGAGGATGGTATCATTATGGATTTCCTCCCTGACCTGGTAAAAAACCTCCACCAACTTTGGTGGATGGATCGAGACATGATGTTCCAGATGTGCTCCATCAGATTCAGTGCCAGTCTATAGCTTCAAAGCCTTCATCTTGCAGGAACTGCTTACACACTCCAGTCACGTGAGGTCTAGCATTGTCCTGCATTAGGAGGAACCCAGGGCACCAGCATATGGGCTCAAAAGGGTTCTTGGGATCTCATTCGGTACCTAACGATAGTCATACTACCTGTGGTGAGCACATGGAGGGCTATGCTGCCCTTCAA
>NW_015150965.1:30048-33428 GCF_000732505.1 Cyprinodon variegatus | reverse complement strand
GTACCTGGGTATGAGATATTCTTCATGTTTTCGTATTTCTTCTGCATGGATGCCCCGAAATTGAGAGTTTTGGTGGACAGAAAGATTAGAAGGAAAAGGATTTTTACTTAGATGGAGCCACATTTTAGTCCATGTGCTACATTCGGTGTCCGATGAATATATTCTCTGCTCAGTGGATGGCCTTTTTCGCTTATGCTATCAACACTATTCTATAACATTTCTGACACTTAGAATATGGAACCTGACAAAAAAAATGCATCTTCTGCCTATTTTCTCAAATATTGTCCTACTCATATGAAATTCATACCACAGTCAAAGAGTATAGGAATTATTATGTGGGCAAATTTGCATCATTCTTGACACATTATTTATCAAACTAAGCAGGAGAGATTTCAGTAACTTAGAATATGGAACCTGCCGAAAAATGCATCCCCTACCTATTTAACCCAAATATTGCCTGACTGATTTAAAGCTCATAATATTGCCTCAGAAAACAGGAATCATTATGTAGAAAAAAGATCTATATCCTCTATATAGTTAGGATAGAGTTAGGATAGAGTTTGGAGAGACTTTGGAGATAATAGTAGAGGACAGGTATGGAGCCAGCTAGAAAGAAGAGGATGTCATGTGTGACGGAGCATTTCAACCTGATTTCTCCCACTAATGTAAGGTAAATGTATTGAATCGAACCTATTTAAGAATCTTTGGATTTTTTTTTTTTCAACAACTGTCTATTTTCATTGACTCCTAATGTATTTATAGGTGAAGTGTTTAATGTGTTCCAAGGAGTTGGGATACAATAACAACACCTCCTTCATGCTGAGGCACTACCATGCCTTGCAATAGAATAAGGAGGCCACCGGAGCCACACCCAGAAATTTTAAGTACTTTGTTTGCCTCATGATTTAGATCTACGTTTTTTTTTTTTTTAAACCATGGTGGAATGAAGGTTTGCGTCTGCTAAGGAGAAGGCTAAGGCTAAAATAGGAGAGGCGGCTGCTGTTAGCCTTACTACTGACATGGGCATCCATCAACATGGATGCCCACCTGTCTGTAACATGCCATTTCCTGGATGAACAAGCGATTCTCAATGCAGTGCTGCTGGTAGTGCAGTCATTCCCCCACACACACTGCTGCTGAAAATATAGCTTATGTGAAAAAATGTATGATGGAGGAGTGGTGGATCACTAACGAGGAGACTGACGGTGATCCTAATATGGTTGCCTGTGTGAGGGAGCTGAAGCTTCAGCATCATATTTGCATCGCCCACACGATGAATCAGGTGGTGAAGAAGTCACTTGAGCAGCACCCTGTGCTCTCTGGCATCAGGGCCAAAGCATGGAAGCTGGTTGGCTACTTTAGAAGCAGCACCACTGCTAAGGTACGCTCTTTCCCATTATTGCAGTTTATAATTCAGTTTTTTGTCTATCTGTGTATTTAAAAGGAGATGCTTTCACAAGTACAGTGTCATCTGGGGCTACAAGAGCTGAAGCTGATGCAAGAGGTGGAAGCCAGATGGAACAGCACATATTTAATGTTCCAGCGTCTGAGTTAAGGGAAGCAGTTGAAGCAGCATTAGCTGATCTGAACGCTGACTTTTTAAACATCAGAGGAGTTCGACCTCGTTGGAGGGTGCCTTTCTTTACTGCGTCCATTTTTTATGAAGCTACTGTTGAGCTCTCTGCAGAGGAGACTGTTTCTGCCTCCACAGTCCTTCCCCTCATGAAAATGCTGCAGCAAAGCCTTCAGGAGGAGATGACGAAGGCTTTACTCGAAGTTGGAGACCAACATCAAGCAACTACAAGACAGGCTTCAAATGTTGGAATCTTTGAGCATCCTAGCTTTCTATACCCTCCTTTATCTCAGATACAAAGCGATAGTTTTTTTTTTAGCCACACTAAATCTATCGAGGCAACTGAGAGACTGACCTCTGAATGTGCCACAATGTTGAGTTCTAGATAGAACTTTGATGAAACACCCCGGGCTTCCACTTCTCATGGTACCACTGGAGGTAATCTATTATTCATTTTACACTTTTACATATTACACTTGCTAATAAATGCTTTTCTCTCTGAGGTAGCAAGCTGTGGCATCCTTTAGATGCAAGTGTGATGGAGGCAAGAAAATCCAGAAATGTGACTGCAGATGCCGCAGTTGAAGTCCAGTGGCACCTTTCAGAGACCAACATAACCTGATTGGAAAATCTCCATTACCCCAATTGTACTTGTGCTTTTATGCATGCCAGCATCTTCCAAGCCTTGTGAGTGCGTTTACAAAGGCTGGTGAAGTTGTGTCAAAAAAAAGAAAAAAAAGAAATCGATTAAAACCTAAAACAGTGGAATTTTTTTTTATTATTTATATATTTTTTAATTAAAATGAATAACACCTTTTATTTTGCTCATCATTGCCTAAGTTGCACAAGCACTTTCACTGTCTGCTTGAGCTTATGTAACTAAAATGACAAAACGATGTACCTTAAAAGATTCTTTTCTAAGATATTTTACACACACAACCTTACAAAATATTTTTTTATACACACCAATCATGAACAATTTTAAAGAAGAACTTAAATTGGGGGAGCACAAGCAATTGCAAACATCAAAGAATATATTGCTTGATGTAGTTCCGCACTCTACCAGTAGGTGGTGACATGTTCACGTGAAGCTTCATGAACTGTGGGGATCGTTGAAGCGATTCGCCCAAAAGTTCAATGCCACACAAGGCTTCATCTCACCATCACTGTCACGTGCGCTCAGGGTTAACCTGCTTTTACCTGTGAAGAATTTGCTAATCCTGTTCTCTGGCAAATGCCAAGCATCCTGCACAGCGTTGGGCTGTCACCCAGAACGCATAGGAACTAAGAAGTGCAGGGACACTGCTTTATTGAGTTTATCTCGCTAAATTCCAACAATTTCCACCTGTTGTCTATTCCATTTGCAAACAGCAGGTGAAAGTGAACGTTAATCAGTGCTGCTCCCTTAGTGGACAGTTTGATTTCCCAGTAGTTTGATTTGATTGCAATTATATTGTTTACATGCTCCCTTTCTTTTTTTGGAGCAGTATATTTAAGATTATTTATTATATGGTTTGTATATATAGCGCCAATTCACAACATGTCATGTTAAGGCACTTTACAGATCATACAGTCAGGTTGTTTCAAAGTTTTCTATCTAAGGAAAACCAGTTGATTGCATCGACTAATTGACCTAAAGGGAATCCCTTACATCAAGTGTTCTTGTAGCGACAGTGGAGAGGAAAAACTCCCTTTGAACAGGAAGAAACCTCCAGCAGAACCAGGCTCAGTGTGAGCGGCCATCTGCTGAGGCCCACTGGGGTTCAAGGAGATAGAAGCAGAGATACAGAAAGAAACAGAGATATAA
>NW_015150965.1:22420-29082 GCF_000732505.1 Cyprinodon variegatus | reverse complement strand
GCCTTCTGTAACCTGAAGCATTTCTGGAATCTGAGTAAGATTACAGTTTCTGTCAAAATCTGTATCATAGTTATTTAATGAAGTGTTATTTAGAGGTTGTGAAAAGCAGGAAGATCTCTGGAGTAAAAGATGGACTTGAATAATGTAATGGAAATAAAATACTAAATATTTTACAACTTCATCTCATGAAATGAATCCAATTAGCACTTTCAAAGCTAAAATGCAGACATAATCCAGGATTACAGCAGGACAATAATCCTGTCTAGAGTTAGGACACTGGATCTGAAACTCCCAGGCATCACTCATCAACAGCAGATGAGCAGCTTCCTAAGCAGTATTTACCCAAGTATAAGGGTCTGGATGTTTTTAGAAGAAAATTCAAGTAGATTCAAAACATCAAAATCTTTTTAAGTCAATTATCTAATAATTTCACTTTTCTGAATATATAAATCAGACAGAAAACAGAGGTATTTCTTACTTTGTTGTATCTTTATGGAAAAGAGAAAGAAAATACACATCGTAAACAGATCCTTTATCTGTGTGACATAAAAGACGAGTGAAGTTTTGCAAAATATGTTGTTTTCAAGTACTTCAAAGAAGATCGGAGGGAGAACGGGGGCAGCATTTCCATCCTGTGATTAATATAATATGGCACAAGTCTTAAGGTGGGGGAAGGGAGTACGAGTAACAGGGGGGGAAACTTTTTTTTTTCTTTTTTTATACGTATATTATAAATATGCTACAAAAGCTTCTACTAAAAGACCACATAAACCTGAGAAATGTCAAGGATAAAGGAAGGCAGGATCTAGAACTGGAAGAAAGTGAACTAAAAGCACTGCTTTATGTATTAACAAAAACAAAAAAAAAGACTGGAAACCAATGTTAAATACTCACCCCTTCCCCCCTTTGTTTAGCTTCACATTTCTACCTTATGCATATGATTTCCTTAAAATATTAGGTTTCTACAAAATGTACATTCTGTTGCCGATATTCATGGTTAAACCCATAAAACTGTACAGATCAGTATACATAGCTAACAGTGATTGTTATGGTCGACTGTAAAAAAACACGGTTTCAGGCAGACCAACAAGCTTACATGATACATGGCTGATAAAAATAAAATAAAGAGCCAAACTTAACGTAAGAAGCCCTTAGAAATCTTTCTGAAAACATTCTGCACATTAAAATCAAACAGACTTAAAACAGTGAGATGCTGAAGGCAGAGATGCTCAGAGAAGTCAGCATGACCAGGAATATTTGGTGGTTTTTAGTATTTTTTCTTCCCAATCATTAAAAGTTGACAAGGTGTCCAATAAAAATATCACAACAATCAGATAGTCGAGTGTTTCAAATCAATTTAAAAGCAAAACACGAGAAAATAAGTGGCTATTTTAAGCTAAACTGGCTGCTGTTGAGCGAGAGAGAGCAAGACTTTCTCAGGTAACGATTTAAGGATGTTTGAAGGTATAAGGACCTTAAAGGGATCCACGATTAGTTAAAATAGGCTTTATTTGAAAAATATTTGAGATAAATATACTATAAAAATACGATCAACTGATTATTTTTGATAAATTAAAATATTGTCACAGAGGTCACATTCTGAGCAAATGAGGTATACCACATAATTTAGCACTAGCTTCGTCTAGCCAAAATGGTGACGTGAAACTTATATTAAAATGAATGAGAATGTAGAAATAAAGAGGCAATAAAAGGAAGACCAAACGGAGGAAGAGAGTGTTTGTGCTTCTGCTGCTAACAGATGCTAACCCCGACGGCAAGCTATGCTACAAAGAGCTCCAGTTTCTAACGGAGGCGGTTTACTGTTAGCAGATAAAAACATTTTCTCAGGTATTAGAACAACTTTACAACGTTACAACTTAGCGATGCTTCACCGTCACTTTAAATGTTTATCTTCCTATTTGATTTTGATTTCACATTAGCATCTGCTAATGGTGTTAGCTTTAGCTAATATAGTAAACAGTAGATCCCATTTGTTTGTTTCAACATATATCTCATGTATGGGGTACGGAAGAGGATTAGGGCCACTGAAAAAAAAAAAAAAGTTAACTGATTTTTAAATTTTATTTCAGTTTAACATGGGAAAAAAAGTCAGAATTCTGACTTTTTTCCCCATACTAAACTGAAATAAAATTTAAAAAATCAGTTAACTTTTTTTTTTTTCCCACTGGCCCTAATCCTCTTCTGTAATTGGGAACGGCTATGAAATCATTGACAAATAGACACAGTGTTTACTGCTTCATCATCCCAGCATGCATTGCACAGCGGAAAACAATGTGACCTCCATGGTTGAAGTACATAAAGTATATATAATTTTGAAATAATTCAGTTTTTACATAGCACAAATAGCAGGTTTTTTAAATTAACAGGAAAATGACGACATATTTAGGGCAACATGTTAAACTTGCCGTGGATCCCTTTAAAACCCATCAACGTGGACGAGTTGCTTAACAGCAAACAGAGCTGAGCTGCCCCAAATTATCTGGAAAAACAAACAAAAATAATAATCTAAGAATTAAAAAATGAGGTTTGTTCTTCTACTGCAAAAACTTAGCTGACACAATACCGTTCCCTTTTAAACACCTAATTCAGACTGTGTAGCAGACTATAGGGGCCCTTTTTGTTTTCTTTAGCTTTTGGCACCAAGGTTAAACCAACCTTTTACTTTTCAGCCTCTCTGTGATGTAATCTACTGGCTGGCAGTTTAGAAATATCAGCATTAAGATAAAGATCTTCCTCCTTTTGAGAATATAAACAGAGACCAACGTTAAAATTATGCTTTCTGAGCTAAGCGCTAATCTAAGATGCTAAAGCCAGTGTAAAATGCCAACTCCATCCGGATTTTTGGCATTGTTTTTGAAAAAGTATGATGTAACGCCGATTGCTTAACAAACATGGTGTGACATCACCTCTGCTCCACATATAAATCATTTAGAACGCCTCATGGCAGGGTTTGCTGAAAATAACATTTCTGAACGGTGTTATTACACCGCCATCCATCCTGAGAGATCAGAAGGTCCAGGCAGGAGTCGCATCCCTCTTATGATACTTTCACACCAGACGCGATTTCAGCAGCAAAAAAGCGCCTGCTGATTCATTTTTTATGCTTGTCCCCATCTTATTTAAAGAGCATCTTTGATGCTCCTGAAGAGCCTCCAGTCAAATGTATACAGACACTGCTATATTTGATGTAATAAGTGGGAAAAAGTAGTTTTTAAGTGAGAAAGTCCACCTAAAAGCATCGTCTCTGCATTCAGTTTGAGATTACGATCCTGCCTTAAAATATTATTTTGCTGTCGGAGATGCGCAGGCTTCCACATACCGCTGTCACTGGGGATCCCCAGCAGCAGC
Source organism: Cyprinodon variegatus (assembly GCF_000732505.1). NCBI lineage: Eukaryota > Metazoa > Chordata > Actinopteri > Cyprinodontiformes > Cyprinodontidae > Cyprinodon > Cyprinodon variegatus. Next base: position 25,713 of record NW_015150965.1, on the reverse strand, counting down.
TGCCTTAGGCTGGGTTGCCTGTTCTTGGCGGCTTGAAGTAGATGTTGGCAGTTTTCATGTACGTGGAACAAAGTGCAGGCACTAGGATAATAAAAGCGAATGTTTTGCAGGGAGGTTTCAAAATTTTAGGTTAATTTAGGCATTAATAAGCTGTTTCAGGGGAGTAATCATAGTGATCTGCATCAGCAGTGCTGTCCGTCTCCCTGCAGACTCAGATCAGCTTCTCTGATTGGTTGATGTGACGCATAGAGTAGGAAAAATTCTATTTTTCCAACTGCAGCAGATGCTGTTTGTGAAGCTCGTCAGATGCTCAGAAGCTCATGACGCGCTGCAGGACCTTCTGATGCGCATCAACCATTGACTTTGCAAGTAAAGCCGCTGCTTCTGCTGCTTCAATCGCGTGTGGTGTGAACTTAGCATTACAGAAAGCCTGTTCAGTCAGAAACCAGCCACTGAATTCTGATGGGAGCATCTGTACCCACAGGAGGAGACTTCAAACCTGTAAAGACACTTTTTTTTTTTAAACACACTTAATGATTCTTGAGGACAATCATGAAAACAGTCAAGTTCTGTTAAAAAAAAAAATAGATAACACGATTCCTGGCAATGACACCGACAGTCTGTGGATGAATCCGTCTAGACAGCCTTATCCTTCAGTCAGCTCTACGTTCAGGCAGATAAGTGGGAAATGAAAAGTACAAAATCAAAGATGAGAGCAGTAGATTCTCTGCTGAAGTATGAAAAGCTTTTTTTTCTCAGTATATACGAATCCTTTCTTGTTAGGTAGAAATTCAAAAGTAATAAAAACATTCTCCATCTTTGGGGATCAAAACATGTCATCTCCGTATATAAAAAAAATAACAACGTGTAATCGTGTGCACGTGTGTGATGCGATGTAAACACTACAGGGATCACTCTGCTTTGGGATTTCTTGGAAGTCATCGTAGTTTGTAAGACTTGGACAGCCGTTTGTTCACCGATGAGAGGATGAGGTAACGCGTCAGCTATGCGCAGCACATTTTTCCAGCTCCGGCAGTCGGGATGAAGTCGTAACGTGGAAGTTGTCCCTCCAGAAGGAGTCTAGTGTAACATGTAACCCCTGCGTGGCCCAGGAGTCTTTCTGGGCTTATTGCTCACAGGTCAGAGAGGGCTTTGCCTCCTCTCACAGTTTGCCTTGTTTCAGCCGCTCTATGTGATGGCAGAGCTTCAGAGCCGGCCCCAGCTTCAGACCCATGTACTTCATTATCATGTCGCTCCGTAGAAGCATCAACGCCTTCCCGTCGATCTCCTATGGGAACAGAGAGGGAGAGCTGAAGAAAACAAGCCTCACACAGACGGAACTGGGAGTCTTTCTGGTAACTTACATGTTTTCTGAATAGTTCTGCGTGAGGCGCTAACGCTGTGGGGTCTGCATCCCTGACGAACTGCATCACCTCTTCAATGGACCAGGAGGAAGGGTTTTTATTGGGTAGCTGCAGATTCTCTCGATCAGAGCCCAGAGATTCAGGACCGGTGGTGGAGCTAGCTGCTGCCAAAGCACACGGACCAAATTAACCTTTTCTTTCCGTTTTATATTAGTGTAAAATGCTAACTACGGCCTTTTCCCGTACCTTCGACTCGTCTTAGAGACTGTGTGGCGCGAAGATCTGCGGGGTTGGACGCTTGGCGCCGAATGGCTGAGCTGCTGCTGTGATGGTAGAGGCTGCGGTCCTGGGGATGGTACTCGGAGACGCTCCGTGCCGTTTGGGGCCGAGGGGTCATGGAGTTGGAGGCGGAGTTCATGTATCGCTGCTCTTTGATCAGGCCGTTCTCCTCATGCGGCAGAGTCTCTGCTGAATGGAAGAACACAGCAGCAATTTTAAAATGGTCACACCTTCCAATTTATCACATGAAGAAAAAGGTAGGAACAGTTTGAATCGGTTAATAGATTTCTGTTTCTCATTTAAATACATGAAATGCAGAAAACAAACACTATTGATCCCAAAGTAAAATACTAAACAATTTTGTAACTGAGGAGAACGAGTCATAGTTGCTGTAGATTGTCGTGGCGAGGAAAGATCCTCTGTTCCTTTGACTAAAGGCTTTGTTTAACAGTCTGATCATGCTCACTGTTATTATGCCCTTCACTTGATGAAAAATTCATCAAGGCAAGTAATCACATTTGCAACATAACCACGATTTATCAAAACGCAATTTCTCGTAGAGGCTCTAAATTTTAGTCACAATGCATTTAAAAAAAGGAGACACTATATTTTTTTAAACTGACTGAACATGTAAGCTTTAAAATTGTTATGAAAAAAATGAAAGTCTGGAGTAAAACGTTTACATGCTCGCGGTTAGTGCAAAAGTAAAACTCAATAAAAATTGAATCATGAAATTGGTCGAAAATAATCGCAATTTTAATTTTTGGTTAAATCTTGAGCTCCAGAGGTTCTAGAGGAGTTCCTGGAACATAGCCGGCCTTCTTTATTAGCTTGTTTAGCTTATTTTTAAGGCATTTACTCTGTTGTGGAGAGTCTGATCTCTTCTGTATCAGACTTATGGAAGATATGCAGACCTAAACTTCCTTAGAAAGTCCCTCCCTCCTCTGTCCCTTCTTGTAAACGGCGTCCCAGATGTTTCTCCAGTCCAGTTTGTTGTCCAGGTGAACACCAAGGTATTTATACTCCCTCAAACTCCTCCACTTCCTCTCCCATGATGTTAATAGGTTTCAACTTGTTCCTGTTTCTTCTGAAACACAATCATCTGATTTGCTGTTATTCAGGATCAGATGATGGTTTCCACATCATGCCACAAAGCGGCTCACCAGCTCTCAGTACTCAGCTTCTTGTCCATCTTTGATGCAACCAAAAGCTGCAGAGTCATCTGATCATTTTTGAGGAATGGTACTGGAAGTTTGAGGTCTACAGAGTAAAAAGGAATTGTGAGAGTACCGTCCCCTGTGGCGCTCCTGTGCTGCTGACTACTTGATTAGACGTCTGACCCTTCAGTCTAATAAAATGAGGTCTGTTTGTCAGGTAGTCTTTGATCCAGGCGATGCCTCCATCTGAGCCTCCTGAAATTTCTCACAAAGTAAGTCAGGCTGAATTGTGTTAAATGTTCTCAAGAACACGATCCTTACAGTGCTCTCTGTCTAAATGACAGTGGGTTTGTTGAAGCAGGGGAGCGGTGGCACCGAGACAATAAGCAAACTGCAGGTCATCCTGATAGCTGCTTGTTAACCCGACTCCTCCAGATGGATTTGCTCCGCATATCCATCTGGAAACCTTCCGTTGAAGTAATTTTGGGAAGGG
>NW_015150965.1:1491-21591 GCF_000732505.1 Cyprinodon variegatus | reverse complement strand
CCTCCACTGTGTGTCTGTTTTACTTCCGGTTAGCTGAAATGGCACAACGTTTTGCGAGATCTCGCAAAAGTATTGTGGGATCTCGCAAAAGCTTATTTTTTCCTCCTTGTCCCTTTAGGGGCTCCGTAGGTTACTGAGGACATATGGCAGAGTTTTTTTTGGGGAAATGTTCTCTGGTTTAATGGGATTTCTGTCTCCAACATGATAAAAAATGAAAAACATTTAAAATATGAGCGGTACCTTCAGACGGATGTGCCTCGGCCCGTAGATGTTTAGGAGAGAGAGGGGCGGCGTACGGAGGAGAGACCCCTGACAGGCTGCGTTTACTGCCCCGACTCAGAGAGGGAACATCAAGTGCCTCTTCTTTCACTGGAAGTAAAAACATGATGAAGAACCTGCTGTAAGAGCCCAACAAAAGAACACCAAATCTACCTGAAAGGATCATGAGCTTCTTCCTAACAGTCGAAAGCAGCCCGTTTTCCTATTATTCATTTTATTTATTTATTGAAACTTTATTAATCTCACATTGGGGAGTGGCGGCCGAGTGGTTCGGGCATAGAGCTTGGAGTTCGAGCCCCACTCCCACAGACTGCCACTCTGGGTCTCTGAGCAGGCCCACTGCTCCCCAACGGGAGGGGTTAAATGCAGAGCTAAATTAGAGATTAATAAAGTTTCAATTATAATTCTAACAGAGTGAATCGTTTACCAGACTTGTTCCTGTCGTAGGCTGTATAGTGGCTGAACGGCTGGCTGCTGAACAGGTTGTCACACTGAAGATGGCGGCACATGCTCTCAAGGAAGCGTAAGACGAAGGAAGCGCTGGAGGCAGACGGAAGTTTGATCACACGAACACCACCATCTGTTCTCACTTTGAAGACAAACAACACATTATTGCATCAAAGCCGTGGAACATGCAGACCGTTTTACTCCCTTCCCAAGATACAAGACCTGACTTTTTACCTCTGACGGCTTCCCCTCCTCCTGAATCACTCTGCAGAACACTGAGAAGGACTTTAGGTTGGTAGGCACAGTCTATACATGACTGGACCACTTGTTGGAGCACAGCGTTCACTGGCCCGGGGCCAAAGTGGTCCGGAAAGTGCTGCATCTGCTTCCTGTCCAAGTGGGGGCCACAGTTCCCATGCTTATTCACGTACACACACACTGAGGCAGAGCACAAACACAAGAGGAGCATTGAAGACACTAGCGACCAGAGAGGAGTCTGCGAATCAAGGCTGAGCGTCCAGCAGCTCACTGGCATGCAAAAGAGCCTTCACCTGTTGACACCACCGAGTTGTGGCTGGGAGGATTTTCCTGTGGAACCTGGAAGCTTGGTAGATGTGTCGGGCTTTGAAGAATCTTAGGCTTTCTCTGGAAAAAATAAAGTATAAATTAATTAAAGGGGTCATAGAATGATTCTATAGGGTATTTGGCGCTGGTCCTTTAGGTCTCTGAATAGGCTGTGTAACACTGGTTGGGCTGAAAATGGCATATTAGCTGTTCTATGAGCCCTAATGCAAGCCTGGTTCAAAGCCATAGAATGAAACTACAGGTTTTCTTCCTTTTATGGTATGATCATGAATATTTAGATGAGCTGTGCGCTGATTGGTTGGTTTACAACGAGCAAAGCTGCTGAGCAAAGACGCATCATAGCAACAAGCACTCACTCACTGAAACGTTGAAATTGTTGATATGGTAGGGTGACCAGACGTCCTCCTTTTCCTGGACATGTCCTACTTTTCATATCTAAAATAAATGTCCCGGTGGAATTTCAAATTTGTCGTGGATTTTGGTCGACTACAGTGCAGCACGTAGTCGAAACACACCGGGCATTTGGACCGAGCGGTCAGCTCCGTGGCTGGAGCCCGACACTGGCAGCCCCCGTGCTTCCCCCCCGCCCCGCCTGCCTTACAGAGCAGGCAAGGGGAAGCACGGTAAAGGGCAGATTAGACTTCTGCAACCACACACATCATACCAGCAAAACTGGTCGCGAACCAGTTTTGCTGGTATGATTCTGCACCATCGGTCTTCACAGTCTGTATTAAGGGTGGAACGGTTCACAAAATCCACGGTTCGGTTCACGGTTTTCGGTTCGGGATATGTTGATTGTTACCCCAAAATCCCATAAAAATTAATGAAATTAATGAAAAAATCCCCCAAAATTAATGAATTATTTTTAATGATCTGCAGAAACCCTGGATCATTTCCGCATGTTTTGCTGCTTTGAATTTAATCATCTCGCGCATGCCCTCTACGATCTCCAAGGAACTCAGAGCGGAGCGGACGGGAGCTACAGTGGAGGCTGTAGGCTTTGCTTTGAGCAGCCGGTCTGGAGCGCAGCGGAGACGGAGTATGTGGGATTTCGGGGTTAGCATGACATGTTGCTGTTAACATACACAAAACGTGTTGCACAATGCTTGCACACTGTTGCACTTTTATCCACAACTTTCTTTCCGCCGTCATCGTAGGTCACTCTAAATGCAAAGTGGTCCCATACAGCAGACCTATAAAGTGCTGCTGGCGCGTCTTCCAACTCCTGTTCTTTCCCACTCGCCATACCCACACAATTCTCCACAACAACTGATTTTTTTCTGCTACACCTGGCTACGCTGCTTCGCTTCTTCTTCTTCTTGTTTAATACTGGTGTTTGGCTTTAGTCGCAGTACCGCCACCTTCTGCTCTAGAGTGTAAACGCTTCGCCTATGAGAAAAAGGAGCAGCGCATGAACCGAATAAAGCGAACCGAACCGAGACAGTCAAACCGAACGGTTCGGACGGTTTTCAAAAACCATTTCATCCCTAGTCTGTATGTGAATGTATATCAATTTTGGGGCGAGACAAAACTACAGGCCAGAACCAAATAAGGCAATATTCCACAATTGACGTCAACTCTGTGCTTCGTTTCAATTCGCCCGTTTTATGGTGAAAGTTTAGAATTGTGAGATTTGCAGAGAAAGGAGGCGTTGACGGGGTTTGTAATTCTCTGTACATCCATTTCACCCCATGAACTATCGTTACTCATCAATGTAAACTGGGTTTTGTATTCTTTGACCCCTTTAAGAGACGGATAAACGGCTGGCATGTAGAAGCAACGTGAAATCAGTTGAAATGTGAGCCTGGGTCTGCTCAGCTGAGCCTCACCTTACTTCCAGGTTTGGGTCCTCTCTTTTTGTGAACCCGCGGCACTAGCTGTGTGTTATCAGGAACAGCTCCATTGTGGGACGCTGCAGCCTCTGCCACAGCCTTGAGCAGAGCCAGCGTCTCGCTCTTGGGTCGACGGCCTCTAACCCCCTTCCTCACAGGCAGGGCGGGAAGAGGGTTAGGGAGTCTGTAGGGCGACTGCATGGAACGCCTGCTGGGCTTTGAGGGGGAAGATGGCAGAATCTGCAGACTCTTTGGAAGGGTAACTGAAACAGCAGCACAAAGGTGACAAACATGGCAAAGTTAGACAGATATTTTAGGTCAATCCATTTATTATTATCGGAATTTTGCAAAAAAGAGAAAGATTTAGTCCAATTTGATAAATGATATGAATTAATGTTAGACTTGTGAGCAAATAAACATTTGCGAAATCCTTTTAAATTCTAAATCTGCTGGGGGTATGAATAACAAATGCTTTTAACTTTTTGAGGTAAAGTAATTTTGATTAACTAATTAATAATAAACCATCATAATATTTGTGCAGCTCTTTCAATTTTACATTTTCTATATATTTTGTACAAGATAGTGAGGGTTGCACATCTGGATGAGAGTCTCCTGTTCCCTTTACCCACTCAGACAGAGAAACAGTGTAACGGACAGAGCACAGGCCTGCTTAATGTAAACAGGGGAGATGCGAGCGGCATAAATTCTCCAGCAGCTCCATCCCACCCAGACAGACACACCAGCACACCGACTCTAGGCTGTCTCTGCACGTCCAAACAGAAATCCGGACCTTAAAACCAAGCCAGCGTATTTAAAACTGGAAGTTGCCAGTAAAAGAAACAATATCTTTAAAAAGGAAACCTGTTCAGAGCAAATATATATTCTATGAAAAGGCAACCAGACCCTAAAATGTTTGTCTAAACTCTCGTGACTGGACATGTGGAAAAATCTGAAACATTTGAGCTCTGCATGTTTTGATTTTTCTACCTTGCAAGATGAGAAATCCAGAATATTGAGATTATCCTGATCCAGTGGTTGGATTTTAATCTTAGATGCAAGCAGCAGTCAGCATTCCTTTTTATAGATAAACTGCTTAAACCACTATCTTTTCAGTTGGCTTCACTAGCGGAACACAAAGTGTCAACAAGTCATAAAATTTGTGACTTTTGTAGTTTGCTGATTAAAATATTATTAATGCCGATCCTTTACAATTCATGCTGTGAACTTTTGTGGGTTTTTTTTTTTTTTTTTTTTTTATACAGTCCTTAAGATTAACTGTTTAATCCCCTTGGAAGACTGTTAAATGTTTTCAAACTTGCCATTTCTGACATGCTGGGAACGATAATGCTAACAAAGGATGCTAAAGTCCATTTAAAATGTTAACCAAAGGACAGCAATTTAAAGTCATAAAAAAACTGATATTTTGAGATTTCTATTAAGTTCTTCTTTATAACACTCAATCTAAAAGTAAATAAAACAGGTTTCATTTCAATCTAAATTTGAGACAACAAAATGCTTTTTTAATTTTGGGAAATCTACATCAATGAGTATTTCAAATTAATGATAGAAAATATGTTGGATTTCTCAAAAGTAAAATAAGGATTTAAACTTAAAAATGAATGAATGTCAAATCTACCAAATTTTCAAAGCATTAATTTAAATTTAGAAAACTAAATTTTATAAATAAATACAACAAAATACTTTTTACAAACTCTATATTTAGCCTATTTAAGATATATCTTAGGTACTTTAAGTAGGTTGTGTGCTGATAATAATAATAATAGAGAAGGAATGGCCCAAACAGCCTCACTGCTCCCATTCTGTCAGAGGCAAATATCTGCTGCCACCTAGTGGCAAACACTCACCACTGTTGCCTGGTGGTTGGAGGCTGTGCTTGGTGAGGGAGCACCAGCCCACAGGGAAGATGTCCCTGGAGTCGTACTTGCACCAGTAATCGAAGGCCCCCCTCCAGCCGTCGAACATGATGAACACCTCGTCGCCCCTCACTTCTCCGATGGTGGCCGGGCAGATGAGGTAGGGATTCTTCTTGTCCACTGCCTCTAGCTTCATGCCTGGCTTGAAGCTATTCTGAGGGGGTGTTGGGGGTTCCTGCAGAACAGAAGATATTACTAACATGTAGGTTTTAGAAATTTCCAAGACGATTTGAAGTCCGTACAAACCTTTTTGAAGGCTGTTACCGGGGCCATCTCTGCTCCATTCAGCGTTCTCAGCAGGAACATGGGCCAAGAAGAGGCGTTCATACGAAATCCTGAAGCAGAGAAGAACCGCTTAGAACTGAACTATGAAAAGCTGAAAGCTGCTTCATCGCCGGGTCTTACCCAGCGGCGGCTGCAGCATGTCTCCGTTCTTTTCACAGGTGCCTATAGGCTGGATGTCAGAGGAGTCCACCAGCCTCCAGAAGTCGTTGCTGTTGTCGCTCCCATCCAGGCGCAGACGGAGACGAACGCCAGTTAACCCCATCACCGTGGCGATGCAAACGGAGGTGGAGTTGCGAGGGTCGTGAGCCTCGAGCTTCATGCCCACCTTGAAGTCATTGGAGGGGGGGACTTTAGCCTGCTGGTACACAGAAAAAACACACACCGCTGCTTTAGTTTTAGTCATGACTGTGGATCAGTCTCCACTTCTAAGGAAACATAACAACTGCATTTAACTCGACAAAAACTAAAGTTAAACCCACCTTAGGAGTCTAAATCCACCCAAAAGGGATCTGGTCCTATACTATGATTTTCTATGCACTAGTTAACTTTGTCTGATTAAATTATAGATTGCTGTTGGCTCATCCTATTGTTACTGTGTTTTATACTTTGTTTTTGCTTCATTTGTTGGAAAAATTAAGCACGATTTGTATTTACCATAAAGAGGTTATGTCAGCTGAGGTACATTTTAGAGCAGGGGTGTCAAAGTGGTTCCAGAAAGGGCCGTGTGACTGCAGGTTTTCTTTCCACACGGCCCTTTTTGGAACCACTTTGACACCCGTGATTTAGTGCATGCCCACCATGACTAAACAAGAAAGTAATTTATTTATTTATTTCTTATTTATTTAATCAGGACAGAGCACATTAATGAACAACCTTATACTTCCGTACAGATTGTAAATGAGCTGATTATAGCATAGTTGCTCATTTACATCTGTCGTTCTGAGGCAGGAAGACAAAACAACACAAGATCACATAATACAATGTCAGTCAAAACACATACACACACGTTCAGACAATGACATTACAACAATAAAATTAGTGAGTGCATGACTGGGAACTTTTAGAAACTGTTTATGGTGCTTTTTAAATGTGCAATAAGTGGGAGATTCCCTGATGACGCAGTAAAGGCTGCATTATACCTGAATGCAGAGATGTCCGCGCCCCCTCTGCAGACGATCTGCTGCACATCTCCCAAATTGTAATTGGCCGCAGACAGGAGGCCTCTGATTGGTCAGATCTATATCCGCTCTATACTATGCGTATCTCCTGTTTGGTACCTTACCGGCTTGTTTTGTTTGTATGACCGCGATTGTGGAAAACGACTCGTGAGGATGGACTAGCTAGAAGAGTGAGGTGCGTCAGAACGCTGGGACCCTTTTTCCACCTGGATCCCCGCTCTTTTTTCCCCTCATGTCCCTCCGTTGTCGCACAAACTTACCCCCATTTCCTCACCGTCTCGGCCGTATCTTGACCAACTGCTAGTTCGTGATTCTCCCCTTTTGCGTTGTGGTGTGAAATAAAGCGCAGACCACGCTTTAAAATTGAGCATAAATGAAAAATGTCTGCGTCAAGCTCACTGCAACACACTGCTGCGGGACAATAACCAGCCCTTTAGTCAGGAGTCAAAAAAAAGAGGAATAGTCTAAAATCAAGTGTGAAAATGTGCCAAAAATATTGGCTGCAAAAAGGAATTAGAGACAAGTAATGCCAGAATAAAACATGGACTTTGGTGTTCACTGAAACTAACAAGCATCGAGTATGGCCAGTACGATATGAATAACAGCATAGGTAGAGCTCTTCTCTGTAGCTTCCTTAAAGAGAGCAAAAAGCTGCAGACACCAGCCTGCATCAGGACCAATGGAGACAAAATTTGAAGGATTAAAATGTTCCTGAAATAAATGCAAATTCTTTAAATCACAGCTTTGGTTAGAAAACGAATCTCAGAAATAATTTGATTGCATCGTTAGGCCTGTTGAAAGACCATGGTCCAGTTTAGGTTATAATGAGAAAGACTGTTTGTTAGATCAATCTCCAATATTGCGTTTTTATTTTATTTTTTGCACCTCAAACCACAAGCATGTAGTTTGATTGTCTTCATAACCTTCAAAGCTTGCTTCATTATAACAGGACAGTTAGGTGAAAAAGTGATCACTCCTATCTGCCTACTAGTTGCAACCCTTCCTTCCCTTCTTTGTGGCGCAGTACCGCCACCTACAGGGCTGAGTGAGAAAGTCGGCGCCTAACAAATCGAAAGTGAAGTGCGACCAAGTATTGATACTCAAAAAAGTATCGATACTAAAACATTGTATCTGAATACGATACTCATTTTCGTATCGACGCCACTGAAAAGTGTTATTTTCTCTCTTGAAGTCACAGAATGAAGCAGAGAGAAGTAGACCGGCGTCCAAACACCACCAAACACAGCCGACTCTACCATCCATGTTTGACCAACAATGGAAATATGATGCCCAGAAGCTATGAAAATAAACAGAGCTGTGGCAGAGTATACATATGTATAGATCAGGTTCCTATTCAACTGTGGAGAAACCTGGGTTCCAACAACCTATTTAGCAGCTTAACCCAAGGTTTGCTCTTCCCTCCCGGAATAAAGCATTTATTTTTGTTTGTTAACTGGTTTGGCTAGTTATGTGTGTAAAGCATAGCCAAGGAAGAAACACAAATTAATTGTGTACAATAATTTTTTTTTTTCAAATCAAACTTACTTAATATTGTGCACAGCATAAAAACCTGAAATAATGTTTTTTTTTTAATTGTATTTATTTATTTATTACATTTTATTTATTAATAAAAATATTTCTGTTAAATGTTGGGGTCTTTGTTTTTATCTTTGTGGTATCGAGTATTTTCTTGAGAATCGCTGTCGAGATGAAAATCTTTGAATCCTGACAACCCTAAGAGGTACAATGTTAAAATCAATATGAATTATGGGTTATAGTTAATAATTAATCAATCATACATTTATAATTAAAAAGATAGATTTGCTTAGGCAAGCTTTAAAACATGTACAAAAAAGAAAAACAAAAAAGAAAGAAGCAAGCAAGCAAAGAAAGAAATAAATAAAAAAACAGACAAATAAGCAAACAAACAAGAAAGGAAACAAACAAAAAAGGATATAAACAAACAAACAAAGAAGCAAGCAAAGAAAGAAAGAAAGAAAGAAAGAAAGAAAGAAGACAGTGGCATCGCCAGTTCTGGTCTTTTCCAGCTCGACCCCTTAAGTTTCTCATCAAGCGCCAGTTTTTTTATTCAAAGAGAAAGAAGAAATCTCCATTAAATGAGCTCATTCATGAGGTCTACATACTAAGCTACTTATTCTGTTAGCTAAAACTGTTAGCCTCAACCTTTCCTGTTACGTATACTTAATTAATTCCAGTGTTGAAGTTTGTTTGATCCGCGGGTTTACGCTGTAGAACCACTGCAGTGTTTTCACCAAGGCTTACAGCCTTCAGAGGCCCTGGCCCATCACACCGCTGCGAAGCGGGGGGGGGGGGGGGGGTGACAACAATAAAATATCCAATGTATATCAATGGAATTATATTGTTTTTGTTACATTAGTGCAAATATTATAACTGGTATTAAGATGATAATACATTTATTGAATAATCTCAGTTTCATACATTTTCATAAAGCATTAATAACCTGAATGTAATTATGAACAACCTTAGGCCCCGTCCACACGAAGCCAAACCCTGGCCTAAACGCACAAATTTTTCACCAAACCAGCCTCTCATCCATACAAAGCCGGCGTTTCGGGGGTCTGTAAACGATCTTTTTTTTATTCAGCCTTCAGAGTGGGAAGATTCTGAAACGCCGTTTTCGCGTTTCCATCTTTAAGCTCTAACCGCATTTTTTTTTTTACACGCATGCGCCATAGCGTCGCCTCTAAACACGCATGCGCGACACAGTATCACAACAACAATGGCGCCGTACTGTGTTGAATGGTTGCTGCTCATGCTACTCACCCAGAGTCTTCTTCTTCTGGAATATCTCCAGGAAGAACAGAGCAATATCGACGACATAGTTCATCACCTGAATTTGACTGAACCACGAAAATGGACCCGCAGGGCAACCATGTATAAATATTACTGCGCATGCCCAACATTTTGTCGCCTATTTTTGCTTTGGCACCACAGCGCCACTTACAGGCCTGGCATACATTTTGCAGCGTTTTCATGCATTCGTGTGGACGATCACATTTATTTTACGTCTCCGTCTTTACGACAAATGTTGTGGAAAATATCAGCGTTTCGTGTTCGTTTTGACTTCGTGTGGACGGGGCCTGAGTTGTCCAAACAGACTGCTTTTTTTTTCTATTTTAAATCACTGGCTTTTAAATGGTTAGTTAATGAGTCTATAATGAGTGTTTCACATCCTGGTTGCTAACATACATTTACGTTTAGATTTTTTAAACCTGATGAGTCATGAACTCAGTTATGTATGAGTGTCTACTTTATTGCATTAATGATGATGGGGGGGGGCTGCAGTAAGCAGGTGTTTAAAGCTGGAAAGGGAAAAATCAGAGTAATACCGACTTTCGTCAACTAGACCACACCACCTATTAAACCAACAGTTTAACTTTTGGTCAAAGTGTAAAGGATGCTGTAAAAGTAATTGTATTCAAACCTAAGCGTCACAATTTTGTCCTGTCCTGCTTGAAATTCGTACCTGAAGAGTGTTTCATACCCAGGTATGGAAACTCTGTTATCTAAATAAAAATAAGCGTCTCCAAACATTGATTTCACTGCATACCATAGTTATTTTGGTTCTGATTCATGTTTATTCCCATTATAAGCCAACTATAACAACAGCTAGTGACCTCTTGCTTATTAAAACCTCTCATTTTAGAAATATAAACCCATTTCCTTACAGTAAACTGTGAGTAATATAAAAAAGAAAAAATATAAACTGAACTTTAGTGCCTATATATGTTCCCACTGGTTCATACTATAGGTTGCCATAAAATAACCGCGGTATTCTGGTTCTGTTTAAAGGTATGAAGAGACCGTCCTTCACTTGCTTTTATTACTGACAATAGCTCTCCAACAGTGATGTTTGTAGCCCTGCTCCATAAAATTAACATAAACATAGTCAATAGTGTGCGAGTTCATTTATCAGAAGTACAACACACAGGAAGCAGGTTTATCCATTTAAAACCTTTAAGTGAACTAAAAAAGAGAAAGGATCTTTAACTTGTTTCAAGTTCGTATTGCTGCCCCTGCTGCATCCAGAACCGGGTCAAGGGGGCAGCAGCCTCAGCAGAGACTCCCAGACTTCCCTTCCCCCCGTTGGGGCGTCCAGCCACCTCAGCTGATTCCTCCCGGTGTGGAGGAGAGGCGACTCTACTCCGAGCCTCTCCTGACTGACCAAGCTCCTCTCCCTATCTTAAAGAAAGAGCCCAGCCAACCTCTGCAGAGAGCTTATTTCAGCCGCTGGTATCTGGGATCTCTTGAGATTGACCGACCTGTCTGTCAATCTCCTGCTCCATTCTCCCCTGAATCGTCAACAGGACCCCCAGAATACTTGAACTCCTCCACTTAAGGCAGGGACTCTCCTCCAACCTAAAGGAGACGGGCCACCTTTTTCCAATCGAGAACCATGGCCTCGGACTTGGCCCAGGTGATTCTCATTCCAGCCGCTTCACATTCACTGCGAAGCACCACAGTGAATGCTGCAGGTCCTGGCAGGTCCAGACCTGCAGAACCACATCTTCTTTGAAAGGCAGGGATGAGATCCGCTGCTCCCAGAACCCCTCCGGTCCTTGGCTGCACCTAGAAATCTTGTCCACAAAGGTTATGAAGAGGACCAGCGGTGAGGGCAGCCTTTTCAGACGCCAACATGCACCTGAACAGGTCAGAATACTAGCAATGCAGACCAAACTCCTGCTCCGCATGTACAGAGACGGGATGGCTGATTCTAAAGAGCCCCCAACTCTGGACTCCTAAAGCACCCCTTAAGAAGGATCCATGAGAGACTCAGTCGAACACCTTATCCAGGACCACAAAACACATGTGGACTAGTGGAGCAAACCCATGAACCCTTGAGAACCCTGCAGTGTGTAGAGCTGGTCCACTGTTCTACGGCCAGGAGGAAGAGAGTCCATCAGCTGGACTCTCCTCTCCAGCATCCTGGCATAGACCTTCGCAGGGAGGCCAAGGAGTGTGTTCCCCTATAGTTTGAAGAGGAACTACCAGCCCACTCTGCCAGTCCAGGGGCACTGTCCCCGACCTCCACGCCATGTTGAAGAGTTATATCAGCCAAGACAGCCCCACAACATCCAGAGCTATAAGGTACTGGAGTTTTCCTCTCCAAGTACTCCTTCCCCAGTCCAACAACGTCCTCTTTCAGGGTGGGCAGCTCCCCACTCCCACTGAAGACAGTGTTAGTAAAGCACTGCTTTCCCCTTCCTGCCAGGTGGTTTGTCAAAATCGCTTTGAGGCTAACAGATAGTCGTCCTCCATAGTCTCGCCAAACTCCTCACAGGCCCAAGTTTTTGGCTCTGCAACCACCCAGACGTCGGCACGCTTGGCCTCACGATAACCTCTTGCTGCCTCAGGAGTCCCACAAGCCAACAAGGCTCGACAGGACTCCTTCAGCTTGACAATATCCCTTACTACCAGTGTCCACTACCGGGTTTGGGGATTGCTGCCACAAAGGGCATTGCAGACCTTACAGGCACAGCTACGGGTGGCTGCATTGACAATGCAGGCAGAGGACATGGTCCACTTGGATTCCGTGTCTTCAGCCACCCTGGAGTCTGGGAGAAGCTCTCCCAGAGGTGGCAGTTGTTTCAAGCATTTTTCCATAATTTGCCTCCAGTGTGTTGTCATAAAACATGTTACATGATTCTCTAAATAATGTCTTCCATCAGCAGGTGTTTTGGTTTGATATAATGATCATATTTTAGCAATTACCAAAATATTAACCAATTATAAAACACCAGTATGAAATGTTTTACAAGAACACAACGTAGATGTAAAAAGGCAGATTCGTTACAGACTGTTTTCTCTAACTTCATCAAAGCCTACCTGACGGAAGCAGCTGGCTGGAGCAGGTGTGGATGATGTTTCTTTCAGGTACTCTTCCCAGCTGAAAGCATCTAGATTAAACAAAGTCAATGACTGTGATAAAAGACTGAACAACCCAAATAAACATTTACAGCCGACAAATATCCCGGGTCATAAATAACTTTAAGTAGAATGTTATTTGACAGTTAATTTTTAACTATAAGCTTAAAACACTTTCCTACATTAGATCCTTCATTCCTCACTGCTCCCAACATCATTCTGAAAAAAGATATCAATCTGCTGTTTTAGCGCTGAGATGTTTTTTCATTCAGTTTAAGGACAGGGGTTCTTTTTTGCCTCATGTTTCGTATCATGAACAAGTTCATATAACATATTAGAGATGTCCTGATCCAAAATTCATATCAGAAATCAGTTCAAAAAAATAAAATAGGCCAAAAAACAAATAATGGAATGTATCTGCCTTCATCTAGAATCTTATATCGGCTGATAGTAACACTCTGCTTCTGTTTGACGTTTTTGTCAACCATAAATGGGTCTGTTGTTCTAATAACCATTGTTAATGACTGATGAATAAAAAATGAAATGAAAAAGCTGTATCAGGACACCCCTAAAAGACACATAAAATGTCTATTAAATATGATATAAAAGAACTCCTGAGTGTTCTGACTAATGACAAAACAAAATAAAGCAGATAGAAATAAAATCTGATGATCAAATAACAGAACTAGAATATCTACCTTTAGGTGTTGCAGGGGTCGAACCTGGTAGTTTCTCTTTTTTGCCGTCTTTCTGGTCTGATAATTAAGAAAAAAAGAGCATTAAGAAATGAAATGATGGTGAGAAAAAAGCATAACATTTAGTATATGAAAATAAGGAGATATTATTCATTGGAATAAAAAGAATTACACCATAAAATCTGAGCCTCTGCATGAAGGTTTGTTATTCATTTATTCTAATGTGAGAAAAAAAATAAAGCTTTATGTTGGTATTTGAAAAGTTATCTTTTAAACGTTAAAAACATTTAAAGTTTAAGGGATTTCATAGACATTATGACAAAAACAGTAATTTGACCCTAAACTGCAGAATTCCACACAGACCCAAAGCATAATTTAAGAAGCCAAATGACTGTTTCACAGCATCGATTAGCAAACAAATCTTTTCAAAAAAGAAAATATTTTTACACATAAATGAAGGTCTGTATTACTTCCAGGATGTTTACGTCAAACAAAGCCAAAAATCTAAACTTTTCTTGCCTTTTATTGGTGTTTTCCCCATGATGATGGATTGGCAATGATGAAACAGTTAGGATGATAAACAGGGTGGAGGCTGTTCACCCAGTTTGTCTGTAGAAACCTAAAAAGACAACAGCTTAGAATTAGAGAAGCTCAATATAACAAATCAGATTTTATATCTTTAAGCTAAAAGCAAAGTCCTCTCGAGGAAATATTCTGATGATTCTTAAGGCCAATTTATGCTTCTGATGCATAGCCTCTGCAACCGTCAAATCTCTCTATGTGCGCGACCACGCCCCCCACGCAGAGGTTCCGCAGCCGTCATGGCGCACCTAAATAAAATCCTGACTACGCATCGGAATGTCGCAAACCCGCGCAGACCTCAAGTGGAAGTGGGCAGACAAAAAAAGCTGTGATTGGTCATTGGTATGCCTTTCACAGTCTCTGTCTCTGTGGTTGTCCTTCACGAAGTGATGCTCTTCGCTCTGTCGCAGGGGTTGGACTAGTGTCACAAACTCCCCACTCTCATCCCTGGTCTGATTCAGGGGGCGTACAGACCACCTACGCGTCCTCCTTTGTCTTTTTGCCAACTCCATTAACAGAAACTGTTCCTCTTCGATGTCTAGAAAATCTAAATCCATCTCCGTGTCCGTAATTTCTTGCAGACGCGCCATTGTTGTTTTGGAAAATAAACACTCCAGTCGGCGCCGCCACAGTTCTCGAATAGGCTCCCCCTTGCGCTTTGGTGGGAAACTGCTGTGCGTCCCTAGAAATTCCAGACCGACGGTGCAGAAGCACAAGAAAAACTGGCTCGTAACCAGACCCAAGCAACATTTGATGTGTGCGGTTGCAGAAGTCTAACCAGGCTTTCACACTGTGGGCTTCATGCATTTGAGCTTTTCATGCCAAAATATCCCCGATCAGCTGGATGGAGTTTTGCTGCCCTTAATCCTCACAGTTTATCAATTTAAGTATTAGAGCTCACAGATAATGATAAGGTCATTGTAAAAGAAAAGGGAAGATGAGCGAAATATTGGTTGATCCAAACCTCTCTGGAAAGTTTAGGTAAAAATGTTCAAAGGAGACTTTTAAAGAGGACCAATTACACTCACTGGTAACTTTTAACCAGGCTGGACCTACTTCAGAAAAGCTTATACTTTGTTTGTTTGTTTACAATAATTTGGCAATAATATTAGAACTTCGTAAACTTGGTAAATAATGGGGATGCTTTCAGAATGAGCTCCCAGAATCAACCACATGCTAATTGCCTCTGTACTACCCCATATAAGGATCAGCTGCTCTGGAAGGCTTCTTCTAACTTTGCTCTGATCACATCTTACATCCAAAACCATAGATCTGGCTGTCAAAGGTTATAGTTCACAACATTTAAGATACAGCTGCAACTGTGACGATAATCATCATTATGTGGAGAAAAAACATGGAGCAACTGTGGCATAAGCAGATACTCCTTTCAAAATAGGAGTATCTATAGTGAGGATAAATGAGCTCTACGTCACATATTAGCTGCTCCATATGCTAGCTTTATTTCTTACTTCTTTATATCGCTTGGCTGTGATTTGTCACGTTGAGACTACAGTGGTTCCCAACTTTTTTGAGTCACGATGCCCAATTTAACATGCACTGCTGTCCATGACCCCCTGCTAATCCACTATTAGTTTCTTTATCGGTTTGTTTGTAAACAAACTGGGATTTAAAAAAAATAATAATAATAAGTAGCATCAAGAGGCAGACTTTCTGACCAGACCCATCAGTTTATGTTAAAAATGTAAACAAATAACACACATTTTAATTTCCTTATAATAAAACAATAACAGCATGATCAGTATTTGTTTTTCATGTACGTCAGCGCAGAAATGGTATTTTCGGGACAGTTATGTGGATGGAAATGGAAACAGACCATCAGTTGCAGCTTTTGATGGTGCTGCGTACTGTTGCTACTGGCAACTAGAACTATTCTGGTGTGCATGCAGAAAAAACAGTCTAATGTGCGATCAGAGGAGAGAAGGAGCAAGGCGTTCTGCAGCTCTGATGATAGGTGATGCGCGGAGAAGGTGGAGAACGGCCGGCGTATCCAGTCGTACTTTTCTGGAGTTTCATCATTTGGTAAATACTTAGTGAAACTTTTAGGGAGGCTTCAGAGGTGAGAGGCAATCATAATTTGTTTCATAGTTTGAACACTAAAGCTCAATACGGTCCTCAAGCTCCGGGAACATTTCAACACTTCGCCCATCCACTCGCACACCGCTCCAGGTTTCTCTTAAATGCTGTGACCGTATCAGGTAGAATAAAACATTTGTGGTTGGGCCTTGTAGGGACAAGTTTAAGCTGTTCAGTTTGTTTAAAATGCTGGATAAAAATGCGAGGCTAGCCTACCACTTTGGGTCTGTCAAATAATCAGCAAAGGGAGAACTACAGCTACAACTACAAAAAGCCACACAGTGTTGATACAATGGATTTTGAACAAAAAAAAAATCTTATTTCATTCAATATAAATGTAGTGACCCTAACTTTTAGAATGTTTAAGTAAGCAAATATTTAAGTTCCGTCATTTCAGATTGTCTGTGAATGCTTTCTGCAGCCGCCGCTCTTGCTGACAGCAGATGGAAGAGAAAAACGGAGGGAAGAAGCCCATTTACAACAGGCAGCAACTGTTTTTGAGTAATAAAAAGCCAGTTAGAGACCAACTGCTCGTCATCGTTCTATGTGTGGTTGGAAGCTAGATTAACTTTGTGCATTTATATTTTTCCAAAATGATTTTGCAACCCTTGAAATCATCTCACGACCCCAGTTGGGGTCGGGACCCTAAGGTTCAGAATGGAAGGTCTAATATACCATATGGTGCATCACACCCACATTGAAGCATGGTGGTGGTACCATGTTGTTTTGAGTTTTAACAGTTCAAGATACACTGGTAAAGATTTACAGTCATCCATGGCATAGTCATTCCAAAAAAAATTTAATTAAAAACAATGGCTACGTTCACACTGCAGCCTGAAGGGACCCAAATCTGATTTTGTTGCCCATATGCAACCTGGAACTGATCTCTTCATGGCAGTCTGAAAAACACAGATCTGATTTTTTCCAATCCGACCCAGGACACTTGGCTTTGTGGTCCTGAATCCGATACGAATCTGATCTTTTCAAATGCGACCGGTCTCTGAACAGCCAGGTCGGATTCATCCGACCTGAACATCATTAATATCCGACAAAGGTCCCTATTCTGGGTCTTGCTACACAGAAGCGGCAGGAGAAACAACAACCATGGCAGATGATGATGCGGAGAGCAGTAATTATGTTTAACCATATTGAAAAGATTGAGTTTTTATGGTTGGAAAAGATCGCTAGACGCCGGCACTACCCTCCATGTTTACTTCAATAAACACAGAGCACACTGGCCTGTGATGTCATTGCGTCCTCTACTGCGCATGCGGGACACCTGCGTTGTATGACTGCAGTTCACACAAGAGATCACATAGAAGTTGCATATATTTGGAAATATGAACAGGAACGCAAAAAAAAAATAATAATAATCGGAATTGAGCATCAAGGCCTGCAGTGTGAACGTAGCCTTTGTTTCCAAGTTTGAAGACGTTTCACTTCCCAGCTTTCACAATTCAAAATGTCAGGAATAGAGTTTACTTTTTTTTTTCCTAAGTAATTTGTCAGACCCCCTTAAAATGAATGGGAAGCGAAATGTCTTCTAACTTGGAAACAAAGTCCAGACACCCTCAGAATAATGCGCTGGTATGAGAAAACCTTGAGCTCAACACAATTTCTTACATTTTGAATTGAGAAAGCTTCCTGGATGGGAGGCGAAACGTCTTTAAACTTGCAAACAAAGTCCAGTAGATTACCTTTAATTTTCTTTTTTTTTTTTTAGAACAGTTCAAGATACCATTTATTATGCAAGAGCCAGGAAACAGAATTTAATATGAAATCCTTAATACATTTTGCAAAAGGCCAGGTAGAGCCCAGAAGCAAATCATTTTGGTTTCATCTTTTTTTTTTTATCACAGAAAGCAGAAATTTAAAAAGCATAGAAAAAAATAGAAAACATTAATCATAAAAGGTGAAAAGAAGGTGGACTTTTTTTTTTTTTTTTTACAGTAAAGTTTTTCTTTAGAATTTTCCAGTAATCGACTCCCACTAAAACAGGAAGCCTGAAGCGAACTGGGGCTTTTTCATGAGCTCCAAAGGCAGGCCTGTGGGGTGAGCTGGGACAGCCCATTTCACACTTCTTTCCTCTACTTTTCCATGCTGTGGTGAAATGCACACGATTCACCACGATCCATCCACCACAACAATGTGTCAAACAAACCAACTTATGATAACCTTTTAACTTAAAATAAAGCTAAATATTTCACATTGATGATAATAAGACTTTATAATCAGGACGTGTTGAGTCAGATTTCTATTATTAAAATATATACGGACGCAATTATTACTAATGGAAGAAGCTAAAGTTAAAACATATGAAAAATAATTGAAATTATATAAAATACTTTTTGTGGGTTTGGTTTATTGAGCACTTTTTAACTCCCAAACTTACTGGTTCCTTGTCCAGCTTCGCTTTATGACATCCATCAGCAGCATCTAAATGTTTAATTGATAGCAGCTAAATGGAGAAAATGCCAACACAGGTTTACTTTCGGTCTATAAGGTTAATATTAATATCTAAATTGCATTTTAGCTTTAAAAACATGAAGGCGACGCTAACGTAAACCAGTCACAGGTAATAGTCTGGGCCCAATGTTGACAACTGGAGGCGCTCGGTTGGCTAGCCGCGGCTGCTGGCTAATAACTGGGCAGGCTAACCTTAGCCTTAACCTTCTCACAGCACTTTCTATCACATCATGATGCACAATTACACCTAAATAGACTCGACTAGCTCCAAGTTTCAATTTTCCCAAATATATATCTCATTTACTTTAACGAAGGAACTTACAAGTGTCGTCTTTTTTCGACTGAAGATCCACTTTTTTCTATTCGTCAGCTGCCATTTTTCGCAAATGTAGTGTACGCTTACACGCATGTAATTTATGCCGAAGATCGTGTTGTTGTGGAGAGGAGTCACAAGACACCGGATTGGGCGAAAACGTACTCACTAAAAATGTGTCTGTTCGCCAATAATCACACGCGATGTTCAGGATATTATCCAACCAGGGAAAGGTTTACTCAAATTATCCAATCAGCGTCTGGAATGCGCAGGAGGAAACTTGTAGGAGTTATCCATCTGTCTTCGATTTTTTAATAGTGGATCTTTGTTGAGGATTCTCTTGTTGTGGTTCAAAACAGAAAAGAAAACTTGAAAAAATTACGTAAATTACAATTTGGTTACTGTGAAAATTATTGGTGGATGAAAAATGCCATAAATATAGCAAAACGCAGATGAAGGCACGCGTCACGTGACGATGTGGACATTACATAACCCGCGCGCTGCAGTTATCTAAATCAAAATAAATAGAAACTACAATTAGGCTTAATAACAAAACAAACAAAAAAGTAAAACCATTTTCTTCTCTTTGAAATTTAAATTTGTTAGCAGAGAGTCATTATAACAGACCTATAAAAAAAATATCTACATGTTGTGAGTTTTTTTAGAAATGTGAAAAACTTTTTTTGTGAAGAAAAGTGTGTCAGAACAAATTATTCACAATTTCGGTCCAGTACCTTTGGAACTGCCATATTTCCGCCACCCACCATTTTTTTCCCACAGAACAGAAATTTGCATTGTTATACTTTATCTATAAATATAAAGACATCATGCATTAGAAATTGTACATGTAAAATGCTGTTCAAGTACAGAGTAACTGGTTATACCAGCTGGTATAAAAATTACATAAAGTTACCCATGAAATAAAGTGAAATATATATATGACATTTTAAATAATGAATTAAAAAAAAAAAACATATAAAATAATTATTACACAAAAATTTGCAAGATAATGGATGGGGTTTTCAAAATGTGTTTCCTTTGTTGGTTTTTCCACATAAACCTTAAACTGTATTTTTGGCAGAATAGGACACCCTATCTTGACCAGTTTACTTGACCTCATCATAACAGGAGAATCAGCAGATAGAAATAAAAACAAGGAGGCAATCATTTGTCTCTCTGGCATTTTTTAAACAGTTGATCTTCACTGGATGAAAATAGTCAAGGTCGGTGGAGTAAAGTTTAACATTTTACTCAAGTAGGAGTAGCACAACTTCATTATATTTTTTTTCGCAAGTAAAATTTAAAAGCAAAATGCAGTTAAACTACTAAAAGGACTATTAAAAAAAACAGAAAGTTATTCAAGTAATACCCCCCTCTGCTTCTATATTTCAGCCAAAATGCTATGATCAAACGTGATATAGATAGATAGATAGATAGATAGATAGATAGATAGATAGATAGATAGATAGATAGATAGATAGATAGATAGATAGATAGATAGAT
>NW_015150965.1:0-1346 GCF_000732505.1 Cyprinodon variegatus | reverse complement strand
ATGTCCTACCCTGCTAACATGAAACAATTGGGTTAAAGTAACTATATATGATTAAGTAAATCCCAAAAACATCTGCATTATTTTTTTAAGTGTAACATATTTATATCTCCTGTAGCGTAAGCTTTTTTTTTTTTTTTCGCATTTGTTTATTCAGTTTTATATATTTGAGATATTCCACAGATATCATTTTTTTGCCCTGTTAATTTGTTGACTAATCATGAAGGCAGAAATAAATAACCAGATGAATCCTGGTTATATAATTATTAAAATAACCACCAACTAATTTAGTAATGGAATAATGTTTACTGGAGTATGCATATTAGAATCTAAAATTTGCTTAAAGAGCGACCCAGCATAGCAATGATAAAGCCGTCTGTATAAAAAATATAAACATTTTACAATCAAAATAAAAAAATAACCTTCCTTTCTAGTAAACCTGCTTCATCCTCCTCAGATAGCGTATTTTGAACTTTCCTAACTTTACATTGTTTATAAAAAAATCTATTTAATTCTTTGCTCTCTGATTATTAATCTTAATCTTATTAATTAATCTTTTCTGATTATTAATGGGTTCTTTAAAAATTTTCAACTTGTAAATCAAGTAGTTAAATAACAATTTGTTGCAGCACTAAACTAAACATGGATTAGTTTAATTTCAACCAGCTGAAAAGTAAAACTAAAAATGTGTTACAGTTATAAGATATTTCACAGCTACAGTGTCCAATCAAACTAGTTTTGGTTTCTGATAACTATACTTTATGTGAAATGGAAAATAAAAGTATCACATCACTTTTACCCCTGGATGGCTGTTCATCTTCTGCTGTGAAGGTAATAATTGTTTCTCTGGTCACTTGTTTTTTTAATTTGTTACACAACTTGTCACAGAATGTTTAGCAGCTTTGATATGGAAGTAAATTTGTGTCGCTGGGATTTGAATTAAAAATGCCACTGAAATTTTAATGTTGTTTTTCTGTACTTACTGTTTCAGTGTTAAAATATGTTCAGAACACATTTTTGACCTAAAAAAAAAATTATTGTCATTATTTCTACACAGTTGAAATTTCATGTTATTTTCTCTTCAAGCTAAAATTTCACATTACTATTTCAAAGTGATTACATTTTCAATACTTATTTTTCAGTAAAATTTTTCAGTGTTAAAAAAAATCTGCATATAAAAAAATTCAACCTTTTAAAATTCAAACTCAATATTTTCAGCCTCCTGAGATTCAACTGGCTCTATTTCACTGTCTTATGCTCTGTTCGAAAACCTAGGACGCATCCTTAGAAGGCCAGATTCGAAGTATGCGGCCTTAAAATGCGTCCTTCTTTTTGCCTGATTTGAAGGA
>NW_015150964.1:622343-625147 GCF_000732505.1 Cyprinodon variegatus | reverse complement strand
TTTGGCACCAATGTGCCAAAATCAGAGCGCTCACTAAAACAAACTTCAGCTTATTCAGTCCAGATGAGCTTGAGTTATAGTCGAGAAGTGGATCTATAAAGTCTGAGAGTTCATCCAGAGTTTCAAAAGGGCCTTCATGGTGTTTTGCAGTGTTTATTTTGGTAAACATTTTGGCGAGGCTAAATATTTTTCCTTTTTCCCTTTATTTAATCACCTATAAATCAGACAAGGTGACATCTAAAATTATGATTCCACCTGAAAAATATTCCTCAATGCCTTTCTGTCACGCAAATACAGACAACTGTAATTACAATTTACAGTTTTGGAGCTTTACTTGTTTTAAATCACACATGTAATTTTAGGCGGAATTAGCTTCAAAGAGCCTCTGGGCTTAAAAGCATTTTTTTTTTCAAACCACTGTTCTGATTGGGAAGTCTCCAGTTTATAAATACCTTTCAAATATGTGACTAGTGCGTGTAAAATATGAGTGTAAAAATATATGCTTTATAAACCTCTGCAATAACGCATAGCAAAAACTCCAGAGCCAAAATTGTCAAAATATCTCTTTTGCTTTGAATAGTACAGTGTGTAGATTTTTTTTTTTTTTTTTTTTTTTTGTTTGTTTCTTCTTCTATGACATTTCTGCATTGAACACATCCCACCCATATCTACATTAGCCTCAGGACAGACAGTAGTTAATGATTGATGTTGTTTTGGCACAGAGACATGAGACATGTTCTCTGAGTTATGTGCTTTGTCCTCATTGTGATTCCAAAGGCATGCAACACGGCAAACGGAAGAACATTTTTTGCCGATGATGCAAGCTTAGGGCTGTGTTTTTAGTTCTGTTAGCAAGCCAACCAAAAGTCAAGTCAAAGCCCACCCCCATTAAATTACCGGTACTACACAGCCAGTTCAGAACAATGCCCTGATTTAGACCAAGAGTTCTCTAGCATACAGTGTCTGCTCGAGGCAATGACTGTAAAACTTTAGTATTTCTGTTAGGGCAAGTTAAATCACCTGAATGTGCAACAGCTTAAGCATTTTATGACTTTAAACCTACTCCCTTCTCTATGTGCATGTAAAATCTTACAGTTCTGAATAATGTCATAATCAGCTTCGTAAGCTGCACTGTTTAGGTATATACTAAAAAAGAAAAGAGCCTGGCTCTGAAACCTTAGAGAAAATGTATCGGATTTAATATTTAATCAAAACAGAGAGGAGTTCCATCTATTGGCACTGATAATTTAATATCTTCCTCTGGGTAGAAACCAAACACTGAAAATCCACCTGTAAAAAGAAAAAAATCTTCATTTATTCGTAGTGTTACATGCAAATGATGCAGAAATGAATAGATCTCAGTGGCAGAAAGAAAAAGAGTGAGAAAAAAAAGTCACCAGCATGTCCTCCTGCAGAATCAGCGTTTAGTTCTTATGCTCTACTAATCTGGAATAAACTCCCAAAAAGCTGCAAAAGGGCTGAAACTCTCAGTTGCTTGAAATAAAGATTAAAAACAAATTTTGTTTTGAGTGGCTTTTGAATCCCCATCTAAACAATATTAGTTATGTTTCCAGTAAACCTCTGGTTCTATTTTTCTTAATCATTTCATCTTTTTTTTAATTTATAATCCATTTATTTCGACATGTCACTTTTATTCTATTTGTGTTTCCTTTATGCCACTGCTATGTACTTTCCTTTTTCTGATGTACAGCTCATTGCCCATGAAATGTGCTATATAACTAAACTTGGTTTGCTGCCTGAACCTGATCGTTTAAGTCCTGATTCGATTTGACAAACTAACACAATGGCAGTTTCCCTTACAGTCATATTATTTACTGTTCCAGTTAGTTTACTCACCCCCTAAAGGCCTCGAATGCAGACACATATCAAACCTAGGTCTACACATACAAGGAACAAATAAATATATGTATTAAAAAACACCTTTTTAAACAAAAAAAGCCTTAAGATCTGCTGCTTTCCTCTATGCAATTTGATCTGTGGTCAAAAAAAACTAAACCTGCATAGATTAGCTAAACAATCAGTGTTTCATGTATTACAGCTTTCATCTTCCTCTTTCTAAGTATAGAGTATAAAATAAGCACAACATTTTTCTTTTAATCCTCTGTGGCAGTGATTCCAAACACAAACCAAGTGTATCATCTCTATATCTCTATCAACGATATATTGGATGATGTTGGAAGTGTTGGCGTCCGGCTCAAGGACTGTTGTGTGAAACAATCAACTATTTGGGTTTAAGTTGCCAGGGTACATATGATGATCTGGGTTGTTTAACTTTCAGACCCAATGAATCATGCGCTGAGCAGTGAACCTGAGCTGGACTGAAAATGGCTGCTCTCATTTTAATCAAATTGGGCGTTAGAGAAGCAGAAGTCTCAAAGTACGAACATGATGACTTGTTTTGCACTTTGTATGTAAAAACCTTGTATGTTAAGCTTCGGTTGCATAATTATCCTCTCCTAAAACCAACAAAGCTAAACGTATTTAGGAGACAAAGAGGAAGAAGAAAGAATAAGAAAACTGGGATGAGAACCTGTCATCCAAAGACAGGAGTAAAGCTTGTAAAGATGCTTTATTTCCAGTAACCAGCTGATTTCTGCTCTGTCCATCGCAATATTATAGATTTCCTCTCTCTGTTGGCCCAGAGGTAATCAGCTCAGCTTTGTCCAGCTCTATGTTAATGTCCTATTCAAAATTCAAACTTCTGAAACTACTTTAAATATTAAATTATTACATACTGTTTATTAAATGATCAGTGTTTTTAATTCAGAGTAATTTTCATGTGA
>NW_015150964.1:619057-621309 GCF_000732505.1 Cyprinodon variegatus | reverse complement strand
CATTGGGCACAACATCCATCTGCCATGCACGTGGGCATTGGCAGTTTCACTATAGCTCTGGCGAATTTCAATGGTGAAGTCCTCTGGAAATCTTCAATAATTGTTGTTGATTGCAGATGTGTCTAGTAGTTCCCATTGATTTAGCTTGTAAAGCGGGGAGAATGGCGCTAGGCTAACCGCACTGTGACGTCACTGCTGGAAGATGGCAGGAGGGAGGGGCTACTATATTTGCGCAAAAATGGCCGCCCCCAGACTCAGTAATCCATTAATTTCCCGTTACGCTTATCCCTGCTGGGATCGCGTGGGGAGCTGGTGAATATCTTCAACTGTCAAGGGGCAAGAGGCAGAGCACCAGTCTATCACAGGGCAACAGAGTTAGACAAAGACACACAGACAAAGAAACATAATCATGCACACACTCACACCTAAGCAGAATTTAGAGAAGCCAAAATAAGCTGACAGTCATGTTTTGGGACTGTGGGAGGAAGTCAAAGTACCCAGAGAGAACCCACGCATGCTAAGGGAGAACATGGAAACTCCATGCAGAAAAGACCCAGGGCAAGGAATCGAACCTAGAACCTTCTTGCTACAAGCTGTGCAGCCCAATGCAGCGGACCCATCCATGAAAACTGTCTAACAGAAGGCTGCATTTGTCCACCATATAATAAGAAGTCTTCCAATCTGAACAGGCCTCAGCTGCTCTATGACGTAATCAGACAACGACTCTGGCCTTTGGAAGACACAGTCGCTGAACTTGAACTCAGAGGTTGTCTCTGTGTTCATCTAACAGAAACCATGGCCTTCTAGAAAAACACAGTGATTTTAAAGTGTTAGGGGATTTTGTTCCATGTTTGATCTGAAAGGAGTATTCCCACTTCCAAAGTCACATGGAGGAGTGCAGTGATGCAGAAAGTCTTTTCAACAAACAATCTGACCACCAACAGTGTCCCAAAACCATGACTTTGGTAATATCTGTGCATGCTCAAAACAGAAATGGAATTGAAGTAAACCTAGACAAGCTTTTACCAAAAGGGGTTTGGAAAGACTTTAAAGAAGTGCATTTAGTTTTCCTTCAAAGAACCAAGCCAGGAAGTTCCACACTCTCTATTTTATGTAATCAGAACTTCATAAATGGAGGATAAAACTTTTCCTAACATAGAATCCATGACATCATCCTTGTGAAAGGATTTTACTCCTTTTGGTCTGGGGACGGCGTTTGTCTGGACTTTGTCAAATAATTTTCCAAACTCCTAGGTTCAGCTGAATGAGGCAAATGAGTTTGAAAATCTCTAACCACTACTGTGGTATGACAATAGGAGGTGAACGAAAACCCTGCGTATGGACAGGATGGTTTTCTATCCAACTCACTTAGAAAAAAAATATAGTTTGACAAAAACACTACTGTACTTTCACGCTAAACCTTTTAAAAGTAGAGCTTAGTGAGAACAAGATGTGTTTCTTTCCAGTGTTGACTCAGTTTATACCCTGTCCCTGACACAACGGTCTGTGCAGAATGTGCAAACATAATATGAAACGCTCTCTGGAAGGATGACTCCACTGTTTCTCTCCAGTGTATGTCAGTTCCATGGTAACCCACCATGGGGGTACCAATGACTGCACCCCTGGCAAAGAGCAGGGCTGTTTTTGATGACGGACAGGCGGGCTGGAGGCTGTGGGGAATTCAATACGTGCAGGATGTCAGCTCTTAGCACATGTGCATGCACTCACCTGCCCGCTCAGTCACAGCCTCGAAGGGAAAACTATTCGAAGCCTGGCGATGTCATCGTGAGGAAAGCTATTTTCTCTGAGGTTGTTGGTGTTATTTGCTCATCTTTTCCCCCCCTTATTCATTCAGCCAAACTGTTGAAAATTAAGCACAGATTATTCTTAAGTAGGGAACTTCATGCATCACACTACGTCTTTAAAAGAAAAACATACAGATTTATTTGTAATGGCTTCATAAATCCACATCTCTCTCCCACCTTGAAAGCAGAAATAATACACTAGTCAACAAGGTTTTTTGTAAACTGAGCTAATGATCAATGGCTTGACTTTTCTATTGCAGAAGCCCACATCGTATTTATCATTCAAGTCAGTGCCTTGAGATGACTTGTGTTGTGAATTGGCGCTATATAAATTAACTTAATTGAATTGAATTCAGCTTATTTCTATAGTGCCAATTCGATCTGAAAAACTCACAGAGAGAGAAAGATGCAATTAGAAGAGTTTATTAATACAATAGTTAGAACTTT
>NW_015150964.1:615686-616868 GCF_000732505.1 Cyprinodon variegatus | reverse complement strand
TCTATTCTGGATTTAACAGGAAGCCAATAAAGAGAAGCTAGGATAGTTTAGTAGGATATCCTAGTATAGGATAGGATTTTATGGGCATCAAAAAATACTCCACACATCCGGAACATACAGGAATACAAAGGGCAAAGTTTTACCATTTCAACTTTGGTTCAGAAATGGTTCCTTGGTGTAGAATGTCCTCTGATTATGCAACATTGCTGTAACCGAGGCCAACGGATCCCCCCCAACTAGAAGAGTGAAGTCCAGCAAGTCATTAAAAACAGGGAAGTCAGACCAGAACAGCATTCATCTTAAATTTCATGGCAGTTATTGTTAGAAAGCCGCAGGCTGTCGCTCCAAAGTGTGTGGAAATATACAAGTAGAATGGAGTTTCACTGAACTATGCCAATACTAACTTCCCACCACACCAGAGTGAAAGAGGCTGAGCTCTGATCGGAGTTACAATCAGCAATCTAAAGAAAAAGTTTATGATATTTTTATAGCATTTAATTCACTGCATTAAAATCACATAAAATTCCTTTGTTAGAGGAAATTATTAATAATCCAAAGATCTTTAACAACCTAAGCCAGTGACATATGTCTTGAAGTACATCACCAAACACACATACTGCAGTTGCAGGAGCATGTCTGCTCCATTCAAGTATAAAATCTGCGGTTTATTAACAATCCTCTGCAGCTCTTATTACTTTACTCTGTATATCAGGACACAAATGCTTAAAAATATTCAAACTTTAATTTAAAAAGTATTGAAAAGAGCTGTACCTTGAAAAAAATCACATTTCTCATACGGTTTGTCAATGTATTTGACAAATTTTTTTCATATTCAGCATGGGTAGCTGGGTGTAAAAGTTTTGCTTGCAATACTGAATTTTTTTCCCTGTAATTTAAATTGAACAAAAACACCTGTTGAGGAGGATGAAATAGGATATAGACCTAAACTACTTTCGACTGGAGAGATTTCCTTTACATCTATCCAGTATAAGCCTCCACCTTTAGCTAAGGATTTGTCAAAAAAAAACATATTTCACCAGATTTCCAACCACTATTGTATGATTTTTGATTTCTTGAGAGGAAAAGCCGGAGGGAAGATTAGCCCAAAAAACTACCCTATGGAAGTAAATCTGTGTCGCTGGGATTTGAATTAAAAATGCCACTGAAATTTAAATGTTGTAT
>NW_015150964.1:611104-612976 GCF_000732505.1 Cyprinodon variegatus | reverse complement strand
CGGGACGCCCAGGACAGGACGTGAAATACGGATATGTCCCGGGAAATACGGACGTTTGGTCACCCTAGACGAGTGAGACCCGGGGTTGTGGTTGTGAGTCGGTGGTGATGAGCTTGGTTCTTTCAGGTAAATGTGATCTTAAAAAGACTAATGGAGCTGCTGGGCGGACAGGCTGTGAAGAAGCTTTTTCCAGTCAAGTAGATGAATCCAGTTTAATTCTTGGTAATTGGAGGTGACTCAGGAGAGTAGTTTTCAGAGTTGTTCTAAGAATGGGGAACGGAGATTAATAGGGACATTAAGTATTTCCAAGTGCTTTTAGAGGCTAAGAGTTAACACTCCTAAAAAGAGTGACCGAAGTTCTGCACCTCTGTTACAGAACAGGTAATAAGTCTTACTGCACCTGCAGCTGATGATCCAGGCCAGCAGCAAATCCCAGGAGATGCCCTCTGGTGGAAGAACCTGAAGGATGAAGAAATAAGCCAGCCACAACCCCAATCCCTGACAATAGGTACCATTACTGTCCTTTGATCTCTGCTTTATTATTTTGGTACATGGCTGTGGTTCAAACACAGGTCCCTGGTTCTTGGTCTAAGTCTCTTTGGTCAAGCCTTACATGAACCTGCAGCACCTTTGAATGTTTGGCACGAAAATGCAATACAGAACAGACAGGTTCCTCTACTTTGATCCAGCAACCTTTGGAGACTCTGGATCTGGACTCGGGGACTTTGGTCAAACAGCACCTCAGATGTTTATGGGTTCCATATGTCACAAAGACACTTGGCAACCATAACATGCTTTGTGCACATTTGTTATATATCAATGCATGTATATTTATGAACATCTTGGGAATACATTAAAATGCAACCTGGAATTGAATTTGACAAGTCTTCCAAAATGTTTATTATTTATGTAACGGGAGAGCTGAACAGCAGTAATACACCGGGTCATAATGGTGTCAGCCCCAGAGTTCTGAAGGCCTATGCAGGAGCACATCTGAGGGATTCTACAGCACCTCTTCAACATCAAGCCGGGCATGCACTGTACAATATTTTCACTCGTTATTTTTGGCTACAGCAAAAACCGCATGTCAGACTCAGCACCGAGAGATGGTGCTGGTCAGACTCGGTAATCTGGAAGAAGAATTACCTTGTCTGCACATGCGCATTGCCTGAGGTTCTTTTAAATTGGCTCGTAGACACTCATAGCTCTGCTTCACAGCAAGATTTGCTCAAAAACACCTCCTGACTGAATTTCAAACATGTTTAATGTTCTCTCGACCTTACGATTCCTGATAGATAGATGATCGTTGGAGGTCAATCACCCTTTATTACCCCCTGTATACTACTCGACGCAGGCCGCATGACGAGGCTGAAATGCGGCCCGATCAAAAAATACCCAAACTACTGGAGAATCGGCCAGAAAAGGGCAAAAACTCATACAGTTCATGCACGGCTTTAGCCTAACCCAGTGGAGGGTGTTGAAGAATACCTCCTTTCTTTTTCTAATACCAAACAAAATTCAGCCAGGTCTTTCTTGACTATAGAAATGTTGCCCTGACATCCCACATCATCAAGGTCCTAGAGGGATTTCTGTTGGTCCGTCTTAGGAAGCAAAAAGCAGCTATAGCCTATCGCTCCTTGGTTCCCAATTACCGATACATACTTGCTTATATGAAGTGAAAACCAGCACTTTATATGTTACTTTTGGCACCTTTATCATTAAGCTGAAACAACCAGTCAACAGTGTTGGGAAAGTTCTCTTTCTACGTGAACTAGTTCAAAGTTCAGTTCACACATTTTAAAATGAACTAGTTCAGTTCATAGTTCATAATTCAAAATTATGAACTAAGTTCAAAGTTCCAAAAAATGAACT
>NW_015150964.1:607727-608917 GCF_000732505.1 Cyprinodon variegatus | reverse complement strand
TCATTGATAAAAGTTTCACTTAGAAAAATCTGCCACATTATCTTTCTAGAAACCATGGACGCACAAAACTTTTATTTTCAAGGATGAACCTCCTGTTTCTTATCTTGTCATTTACAATATTGGCCATTCCCAGTCAAACGCCAGCCAAATGGCAGCTCACTTCCCTCCAATTCCAAGCAAAATCCGCTCCAAATTCCAGCCACTGGAGTGACCCCCTCTTGCATAATTTTTTTACTCTGACTCCACCCTTTCACTAAATTACAGGGTCTGACCAGGAGATGATGTTTCTCTTTATACCTTAATGTCCACAAATCATGACAGAAAGAATATTTTAGTACAAATATGATGATTATAAAGGAAATACATGGGACCAGCCAAGGACTAGTCAAGGACCCATCAAGGAAAGTGTGGAAATTTTGAATGGCTACAACTGTATTACAAAAAAAAAAAAAAAAACAGCTGGAGCAGCTGAAAGGAGAGTGTTGGACAATCTTTCATAGAAGGACAAGATTTTATAAACACTATCTAAACAAGTACAAAACAAGCTCTCTGGAGTGAACCTGTGTTATGTCTCATAATCTAAACACTGAAAAATGTAAATGGAAAAGAAGCATGAATCTGGGAATCTCAAAATATTGGATTGCTTCACACAGAACAATTCACCGTAAAAAAAAAAAATATCAGTGAAAAACATCTTAGAAACATTGGCCGTTTCTCAATTCACAAGAAAGAAAGTATGTACTCATGTTCTTGGCAAGTCCGTTTTTTGGAAGAACACAGGAAGCATGTTCTCGGGGAGAACGGGAGCAAATAATAAATGTCAACTGGAACAAGCACACTTGTTTACTTGTGACCTAACCACATGCTTGTCTGGATCTGAATTTTAACTTCTGTTATTAATTAATAGTCTGTAAATAGCAATACGTTTTTTTGCCTTTTATTATAACATACACAGATCATTTTACCCACTACACCCTACTTTAATTATAAACATATCAAAATAAGACAATGTTAACATCTTAAAAAAAAAAGCCTTATCTGGCTCTTAACTATAAAAGCACCAGTGGCGAGAAATTCTTTGTTGGGAGTTGGCAGTGGTGGTAGTAATTGTAGTGGCAAATAGATCCTGGAATGAATTTGTAAAAAACACATTAAGATTAGCAACATTGCTGTTGCATTGGTCTCTGGTC
>NW_015150964.1:601585-603614 GCF_000732505.1 Cyprinodon variegatus | reverse complement strand
AAGTAAGTAATTAGATCAGCTACTGGGGCTGTGTTCCTGACACTATTGTTTTCTTTCAGTCTTTCTCCTCTTAATTCTTTGTGTTCTTACTCAGAAGAAACTCACTTAGATAGGCAAAATATTTATACATTTTATTTAGAAATTTTCAACAAGCTTTTCAAGAAGGGTAAATATTTGTTGGCCCTTTCAGTAGCCTTCCTCTCCCTTGCTTCCTCCCTGGCTAATGCTGTACTTTCTCTCTGCTCCTCCCTTTCAGCCTGATCCTTCAGGAAGTCTAGCAGGTCCTAACTGGTTCTCATCCTTTCCTGCCTGCCTGTTGGGGCAGGAGTCGAGGCTGAGGTCATGACCACTTCACAACCAGGGGCGGATTGATATTGTGCTGCTCCTGGAGTCCAGCATCAAGCAGCTCATACCACTTCCAGGTGGCAGCAGACACACCATCAGCCTCCATCCCCTTCCCATCATGTGGATCTCCTGGAAATAGGGTTTAGGTTTGAGATTGTTCTAGTTAATCAGAACAATATCCTTAT
This sequence comes from Cyprinodon variegatus, assembly GCF_000732505.1. Taxonomy (NCBI): domain Eukaryota; kingdom Metazoa; phylum Chordata; class Actinopteri; order Cyprinodontiformes; family Cyprinodontidae; genus Cyprinodon; species Cyprinodon variegatus. Next base: position 603,084 of record NW_015150964.1, on the reverse strand, counting down.
ACTCTTCCTTTTTTTTTTATTGCTAACAGCAGAAATATAACATAAATAATTCATAATGTCAGTTAATTTATGAGGGGGTTTTGTATTTTTGGAGCAAATTGTGCCATTTTTTTGGCCTACTTTGGGGTGACCTGCAAGTCCGAAGTTGTCACAAATTCACTAGTTGAAGAGAAAAATACAGCAGTGCCACAATCATAGCTATAAGATGAGAATGTAGGCAGATATAAATAAAAGTGATTTACTCCCATCCAGATTTGGAGGAGTTCCTCCTTCCAGTAAATAGGCCCTCATTGGCAGTGCGCCAGTTGATCAGAGCCTGGGTTTTTCTGTTGTCCCTAAATATATGCTGATGAAGGTTCTCAGTCATCCAGGTCATAGTCATTCCGTAAATATTTTTTGAATTTTTATGGAAGGAGTCCCTAAATATAATAATAATAATAATATAATTCTGCAATGTTTAGCTAAAATTACATATTTCACATTAGGTCTATTTTATATATATATACAGTGGGGCAAAAAAGTATTTAGTCAGCCANTATACAGCTGAGCTGTTGATGAGCAGTGGAGCGTGGTTAGGCCGCTTCTTCCTGAAGTCCACCATGATCTCCTTGGTCTTCTCCACCTTCAGGATCTGGCTGTTATCTCTGGTCCTCCAGCTGCTCCACCTCCTCTCTGTAGTCCAGGTCGTTGTCGTCTCTGATGGAGGCCCACCACCGTGGTAACTTGGGAACTTCACAATGTGATTGGTGGTGAACCTGGGGATGCAGTCATGTTTGTAGTCTTTGTGCCAGGCGGTGCACAGAGTTGTTAAATCCCTGATTCGGATCATTTGAAAAATGATCTTCTTCCCGAAAAATGAAGCTTTGGAGGGGAAAGAGGCCTTTCATGGGTGCCATGTGTGCATTGTTCCACCTGCAAAGTCACACAAAATCTGTTACATAAACAGAAAACTGTTCACCTCAGTCATCCTAAAGGGTGAGTGTAACACACTGTAAAGGTTTTTAGATGTCTACATCGGCAATGTCGGCTCTGTTCATGGCTCGCTGGTACTGCTCCGCTGTACAAGAATTCCTTATACCCACCTGAGGGATTTGTTACTTCAGTAGAAGTATAGATACTGCAGTTTAAAAACACTCTGGTAAAAGTTGAAGCATCAACTTGACCTCTTTACGCAAGTAAAAGTGAAAAAGTATGTGCTGCAAAAACTACTTAAAGTATAAAGTAACCTTTAAAAAAAACAGCCAGATGCCACTATAGGAACTGAAAGCTCAATTTTTCAACTATTTCTAAAAAATTCTCTGATAGGGCCAAGGATGACGGAGGTCTTGTTGGTCTCCATCTCCCGATACGCTCTCGCCTGTGTCCGACCTTTCAGACATTTCAGCATCTTTTTCTGAATCCCACATTGTAGCATGGCATAGACAATTCACGTTAGCCGTTTGAAGAACACCTGCTTGCTTCTGATGATTTCCTTTAGCTAACCAATGAGTGTTTGCGTT
>NW_015150964.1:596581-598369 GCF_000732505.1 Cyprinodon variegatus | reverse complement strand
ATGATCTGCATTGGATGGAGCACATGACGGAAATAAAGATTTAGAAACATTAAACCAGAGGAACCAATTAAAAATCAGCGCGTCTGAAGAAAGAAAAATCATCAAACCAGAAAAGGTCCGGAGACATTTTTAATTATCTGTTTTTTTACTCAGAATTTAACACTGAAATAAAATGAGGTGTTTATGCAGTATTTTAATCACATCATATTTGGGAGGAACAGCAGAGGCTGGAGGCTTTGCTTTGCGCAGGAGCGATTTTCTAAAGCGCTGCGGGGTGGAGCGGAGGATGTGGGATTTGAGGGTAACTGGAGAAGCGGCGCAAGTGACGTTTATACACTGTCATCAGACTACATGTGGTAATTTATAAATGTTTTAAGTCAGGTTGGGTCCAGAGAAGCCAGCATTTGGGTCCGGATCCGTTAATCTGTGACCTCGGCATTAAACCGAAGCCAAGAGTAACGAGTAACGATTGTTTTAAAAATGTAAGGAACAGAAAGTAAAGATACTTGTGTGAAAATTTAATAGTAGTAGAAGTAGGAGGAAAAATAAGTAATGGAGTAAAGTATAGATACTAAAAAGTGTACTTAAGTACAGTAGCAAAGTATTAGTACTTTGTTACTTGACACCTCTGGCCAGTTGACAGGAAGACATCTTATCTTCTTGTCTTTAAAGGGAGTCTAAAATGAGACACAATTAACAGATGCATTTTATTATTTACATAGAAAAAGACATATCAGTATATTGCCCAAATTATAATCAAATTTTTTATTTGGTACAGGCCAAGTGGAGGCACACTACAACCGGTCCAACACGAGGGCGAGACGTCATTGAACGTGCGTTTGATGCTCTGCAGACGAGGTGTCATACTATTTTCCTCAGGGTACTGGAGATTCATCCGAGGTTTGCTCTAAAAGTGATTTGTGAAGATGCATGTTGACAGGTTGATGCAGAGGAAGAGGAGGAGAAGATAGAACCAGAAGATGGTGGACATCCGGCGGCTGTAAATCATCTGTATATAAATTATTTCCTGCTCCTTATATTTGTATAAAGAGTTTTGAAATTGTATTTATTTATTTGTTTAAAACATAGGTAAATAACTTAATTTGTGAATATGTTCTTCTTGTTCCAAAGATAAATCATTTGTGTAACATAATAGTCCATGTTTGTATTACTATCTTTAAAAACTACAGGACAGTGGGACCCAGAGAGCGTGGAGGCAGGTTCAGAGTTCTATGAGTCCCGCAGCGTGCTCAGACAGACACGCGCAGATGAGGACAGGCAGGCTCAGTGGTAGAGAGGAACATAGATAAGACTTGGTACCAGAATAAATGCCGAACTTTAAACTGGTCTCCACCTTGGAGCCAGGCTTACAGAAATTAAAACTGACCTTTCCCGCTTTCCGAGCCAAAACCCTAAGGGCTCCGAGGACAAGAGCCGGGACACAACCAGGAGACAAACACCAAACCCTCCACTGGCCTCCAAGACTCAAGACATGAACCAAGAACTTAACTCTCATAAAAAAAAAAAACATAAATAAGTGACAAAAAAACATAACAGTAATAAAAAAAATAGATGAATAATGATCTGGCCCTGATAGCTGGGCTGAACCACATATATAGCAGAGGAAGCAGGTGAATAAGATCAATGATAATTAGAGAGCGGGGAGGGAATGGCAGGTGAATCAAGTAAGTAATTAGATCAGCTACTGGGGCTGTGTTCCTGACACTATTGTTTTCTTTCAGTCTTTCTCCTCTTAATTCTTTGTGTTCTTACTCAGAAGAAACTCAC
>NW_015150964.1:593759-595028 GCF_000732505.1 Cyprinodon variegatus | reverse complement strand
TTTTGATGCAACTCAGCATTCTCTCTCCTCCAAACACGACGAGTAGAGTTTTTACCAAAAAGTTCTATTTTGTTTTTTTGCTATGTCAACCACAACTGCTTCCCTCTGCTTTTTGTCAACCACCACAATATCCGGTTGGTTTGCCATTACCATTCAATCCGTCTGTATCTGGAAGTCCCACAGGATCTTGGATGGATCATTCTCTACCACCTTTGGAAGTGTTTCCCACATTGACCTTTGGGGTTTCCAGCCCATACTCTGCACAGAAGTTGTTAAAATGTTAAAAATAACTCTTTGTCTATCAACTCTGAACTCCTATAGTGGACTTGACACTCAAAGAGTACATTCACAGACTCTGCCTCCGATGCTACAGGTACCGAATGAAGCTGGAAAACTTTACTCTCCATTCTGCTGTCATACAGACCAGTTTACCCAGCCTGGTAAATCATTTTTCTCAGATGGTTTAATTTTTTTATTTGTTTTCTACCTCTATGGCGTTTTTTTAGTCAAGATAGAGCTGTGTGGTAGACATTAGCCACATTGCTTTGGTGATAGCCCAATCATGTTTAGTTAACTGGTAATCTTTGTAACTGTAGTGTTGAAAAAAGGGTTTGTAGTCGAATATTTCATGTATTTTTTAGCTTAACTCATCAAAATCGATACACCTAAAAGAATGATTTGGGAAATGTTATCGTGAACACATGAAGCTGTGTGAATCCCCATCCATCAGAAGACTGTCTCAAATAAAAATCCATGCAGCAAACGGCGGTTTAATTGGAGAAATGAAACTCCTCTGCAGTCCATGAAAATATTTTTACCGGTAGTTTAAATTTAGTTCTCTTCAGAATTTTATTACAAAGCGAAGCATTGAAGTGGAAATTGGCAGAAGTTCCACATTGTTACATTTTTTGAAAAAACATTTTCCAATTGTGATGCACTTTGGAAATAAATACTTGCTGAGAAAAAACCTAACATTGCTTCTTTATTTATTTTGTTCAGAAAAGTACAATTTTTAGTATTTAGAGAATAACTGATGTGTAGTTAGGAAAACATAGCATGAGAGTTAAAATATTCCAATTCTAATACCTAGATGGTGTAATTAAGTGTTAAATTATCAACTCCAGAAAGAGTTATTATTTAACACTAAATAAGAGTTACAATGTCAACTTTCCAAAAAGAGTCAAATTAACACTCGCTGGTGTGGACCCATATAAACACTTCAAGGGTGTTAAAATCAAATCTGCCAGTGTTGATTTGAGCATGTTGGAT
>NW_015150964.1:589730-591268 GCF_000732505.1 Cyprinodon variegatus | reverse complement strand
TAACACTAATTTCATTAAATCACCACAAACGTATTAGTTTTAGGTATAGATAATGATCCATTGATTCTTCCTTGCTGACTGGACTTTTTGTTTAACAAATAAGTAAATAAAGACATTTATCTTAAACACTTGATGGCATTTATGACTCTTAAGACTGGCACAACGAGTTAAATTTGGGAGACAATTTTATTTTGTCTATCGTTAAACTGCCTTTTGATCTTAATGAATAAAATCTTTATTTAGAAATGTTTTTCTTTTCTCTCCGACTTCCTTTTTCAATCAGGCATTATAGTTAGTTGTTAGAAAATCTAAAACAGATGAAGGAGGGAAATCATAGTTTACAGCACTGTACGTCTCTGGAAAAGAATGAAACTTTGAAATAAAGAATGATTTACAGCGTTATAATATTTTCTAAGGATGCAACACATTTCACATTTTTATTGGCCTTTAACTTTAGACAACCTTCCTCCTTTGAGTCAGTTATCAAAAAAGACAATTTGATGGATTAAAGACTCAAAGCAAGTTTGAATGAAGACAGAATTTTCCATGACACCATGTTAGGTTGTTTAGGCAGGAACATGCCCCGCATGTCTGTAATGTTAAACAGGAGATCACATGGCATTACGAAGGGGGAACGAGAGTTGTGTTCAAATTTTGTCAGCTGTCTAAATACAAGTTAATGACCGGTGCCCTTCTCAAGCACATGGTTCTGAATGAGGAACACAAACCTTTCACACAACCCTCTATTGAAAACACATGACTGGTTACACACACACACACACACACACACACAGGCTGTTTTTTCTATGTCTGAGTGTGCCTGAATATTGACCAAACCTCTTAAGAAAATCCACAAGATGACATCCAGTTAGCAGAGCATTCACTCCGGGGATGAGCCTCAGAGTGAAATATTTACATTACAATCAGCTCAAGTGATTTCTCTCCACTCATCCCCATCTTATAAACAACCAATTTCTATGTTGTAATTTAGTGAGAAGAACATATGTTTAGGGATTGCCTCAAAGAAAACAGGCCGTCCTAAAATATTTCAGATGGGATTTTCTTGTTTGTGAATCACACATGTTCTTTATATGATGCTTTGTCTTAAGAATAGAATTATGACTTTTTCTGCATCCTTTTGATGCAACAGTCCCGTAGACTCCGCAATTTAAACGTATCCTTGCTACTGAGTACGAGCTGTTGGAGACGGAGTCATGCCTGCTTTGTTGTCTCAACAGTTCCAGTCTGAGTATTTGGATGTGGCAATGAGTCTCCTGGGGCCTGTGATGTAAAGCAGGTCATTATTACTCTGCCTGTGGCTCTGTCCCTGTACAGCTGCAAAAACCTGCGGTGGCCCCGAGTCTGGCAATGTCAGTTACTCTCCTGGACTGAGCAACGTCAGCGGGTCTGAGGTCACTGCTGCCGTCACCAGAAGTGGTTCAGCACCTGGTTTATCTGTTTATCCACCTGTTTATCAAAGAATTTTAGCCAGAAAGTGTTAGATCTCTCAGGCAGAGGATACACCAAACTATAGTAAG
>NW_015150964.1:582248-585115 GCF_000732505.1 Cyprinodon variegatus | reverse complement strand
CTACTTTGGATGGTGCAACGATTCTTCCTATGAATCTGCCTAAATGCATTTGTCCTCCAAAACCTTGACAACTCAGGGTGCAGACCAGGAAGCAGAGTCATAGTTTATAAATCATAATAATCCATTAACAATACAAATAACTCCAATTGGGGGAAAATTTAACATTATTAAATGTGGTTCATTTAATATATGATTTCTTTCTTCAAAAAGACTGTCAAGTTTAGTGGATGTAAGTTGAGAACCCAAAGGCAGAGATGAATAGACAGATATGATTTCTTGCAGATTTAATTTAGTGGTAACAGAAGCACAAATCCAGGGAATACACAGAGAACCAAAACAAGGTGACACCAGGGAGAAACATACATACATAACATACATAAGTGAAGAGGAGGAATATGGGAGAGAACAATAAATGGAGTGATTAGCTAATTGGGAGCAGGTGTGGACAGAGGTAGCTAAGGCTGTGTACGTACTGTACGTTTTTTTCCTTTATTTGGCCGATTCTCCAGTCGTGCAAGAACTTTTGTGATCGGGCCAAGTTTAAGCCTCCAAGTGCGTCCTGAGGCGTGTAGTATACAGGAGGGAATGGGGGACCATTAGCGTCTCACAACGACCTCCCGATCAGGAATCAGTAAGGTCAGGAGAAAATTATGTTGTTGAAGCAGAGCTACAAGGGTCTTTGAGCCAATTTACCATGACTTCACGCGCTGAGCATGTCCAAACAAGGGAGTTCTTCTTTGTCTTGTTCCAGATTGAATTGTCCGACCAGCGCCATTTCTCGACGCTTAGTCTGACGTGTTTTTGGATATATAGTGTGAGAAATTTGATCAAATCGGAGTATTGGGTCGTACAGTGTAAGAACATACACTGTTAGCCGTTAACATTGTGTATACCTTGTGGTTTCATTGTACAGTTTCAGCTGTAGCTTAGTACGATTAAAAATATCGTACAGTGTATGTATGCCAGACTTAAGGGGAAACGAGAGGGGCAACAACAAGTTATACAGGGCTTAACTAAAATAAAGTAAAAGGGTAACATGACCAATGACTAAAAACAAAGAATGACCAAGGAGAAAACTGGAGTATAGGAGAATAGACTGGACATAACTGAAAAAACTGGAAAAGAAACAAGCCACTAGTGCCACAAAAAATAAAAAAGAATACTGAAAAGGCCAACCATTGAATTTATTCCCTTTTGCAAATGAATGACTTTCTTTATGGGGTTGCTATTAGCCTTGGACAATATGCCCCCCCTTAAAAAAGAAAACTTTAAAAACAGAAAGCTGGCTCCCTGGTGTAAAGCAGAGCTGCAATCTTTGAAGCAAGATGCTTGGAAATTAGAGAGAACATATTTACGGGAATCCTACCTAGTCTGGAAAAATAGTTTACGTCTGTATGAAATGACCCTTTGTAAAGCAAGAGCAGCATACTTCTCCTCATTAATAGAGGAGAATAAGAATAATCCTAGATTTCTTTTTAATACAGTTGCCAAACTCACCCAGAGCCATAGCTCTGTTGAACCGTCCATTCCTCCTGCTCTTAGCAGCAATTATTTTATGGAATTCTTTGTAAATAAGATTGATGCTTTTAAAATTAAGATCAATGGCACCCCTCTCAATGTGATGAATTTATCTCTGAGGTAACTATAGTAATTAAATACCTATATCTAATCTTCCTTTCTTATCTAAAATTCTTGAGAAATAGTGTGCAATCACTTACACCATAATGAACTTTTTGAAGAGTTTCAGTCTGGCTTTAGAGCTCATCATAGCACTGAAACAGCTCTGGTGAAAGTCACTAATGATATTCTCATGGCCTCAGATNGGAAGATGGCAGGAGGGAGGGGCTACTATATTTGGGCAAAAATGGCCGCTCCCAGACTCCATCCATTGATCATTCCTTGCTGCCGGGCCTTTTCCTTTAAGGCTAATATTATTTCCGCAGTTTATCTCATTAGGAGGATTCTTCTCTCTGGATAAAGTAAATCATCCTAGTTATGAAAGTAACAAAGAGTCTGATTTGAGCATTGTCCTTGATCCATAAACATTGCAATTTTCCTTAGATAGAAAACTTTGAATAAATTCGACTGTATGATCTGGTAAAGTGTAAAGTGTCTTGAGATGACATGTTGTGAACTGGCACTATAGAAATAAACTGTATTTAATTTACTTGATATGGCTGGAGTCATTCATGTCCTTGTAGATGTATGAAATGCTTACTTAACAGTTATTCTGGGTCAACATCCTGACCAGGTGATCCCCATGGTAAGGCCATAGTATCTGTTAAACCAAGGCTAGCACCAGCTTAGTACTTCCATGGCTTCACTCTCTCTCCTCCCTAACTCTTTTCTGACTCTTTCTAAATCTCTGTCTCCTGCTCTCTGTGTCAGATGTTTAGCTGTTCCTCTGCCTCCTTTAGTGATAATGGTATGTGTAATATATGTAGTATTTTTGCAACTTTGGAGGCAAAGGTGTCAGAGTTAGAGACCTGGCTTCTTGCTGTTGAACATCCAGGAGTTAGAGTAGGGTCTCTTCTTAAGTTACCGCAGCCACAGAGACCAGGGACACATCCACGTAGTGTTCCTCCAACTGAGCAGTCAGGTGATTGGTTGAAAATGCGCAGAAAGCTCTGTCATAGATCTCTGCCACAGGTCACCACCAACCTGTCCATGTTTCAAACTGATTTTCCTCGCTCAGTGACACACCCATTGGGAATCCCACTCTGGTGATTGGCAGCTTCATGTTCAGAAACGTGGCATTAGAGACACCAGGGACTAGGGTGACCATATTTTCATTTGGGAAAACCAGGACACCTTGGAGCAGGGGGGGGATCTCTGTTCCCATGCATAGAGATGTCTGTGGCATGCAC
>NW_015150964.1:576222-581401 GCF_000732505.1 Cyprinodon variegatus | reverse complement strand
CCGGGACGCCCGGGACAGGACGTGAAATACGGATATGTCCCAGGAAATACGGACGTTTGGTCACCCTACCAGGGACCATAGTCAAATGTTTGCCGGGGGCCAGAACGGGCGACATCAAATCCTACCTGAAACTGCTGGCTTAGGATAAGGTTAAATACAGTAAGATTGTTATTCACGCTGGCGGTAATGACACCCGGTTAAACAGATCACAGGTCACTAAAATTTGTGTTGCTACTGTGTGTAAGTTTCCCAAAACAATTTCAGACTCTGTCATTTTCTCTGGTCCCCTTCCTAATCTGGCCAGTGATGACATGTTTAGCACGCCGTCATTCAACCGCTGGTTCTCTTTGTGGTGTCCTGAAAACAACAAAGGTTAAATTGATAATGGGAAAACTTTTTGGGGTAACCCAAAACCTGGTTTGTTTCAGAGAGATGGCATCCATTCTACTTTGGATGGTGCAACGATTCTTCCTATGAATCTGCCTAAATGCATTTGTCCTCCAAAACCTTGACAACTCAGGGTGCAGACCAGGAAGCAGAGTCATAGTTTATAAATCATAATAATCCATTAACAATACAAATAACTCCAATTGGGGGAAAAGTTAAAATTATTAAATGTGGTTCATTTAACATATGATTTCTTTTTTCAAAAAGACTGTCAAGTTTAGTGGATGTAAGTTGAAAAATTTAATTTAGAGGTAGATGTCAACATATATATATTATATTTTAGTTTAAAAATAGAGTTATAGCTTTTAAAGCGTCATTTCAGTTGCTGTAGTTGTGGGAATCGCGATCTTGGGTAAAATTGTGGGATGCTCGTACTCCACAGTTTGCTGTCTGCCTCTCTGATCACAGGCACGTGTTCAGCTCCAAAATAAACTCAGTACAGGAAAGATTAGCCCAAATCTGGCTCAGCCTTTGGTCCCTTAATTTCAGCCCAAAAACAATACCTTGTGACTTTTAATACTTTCAAATTACTTTTTATATATGCACGTTTAAAAGTGTTTAAAAGTGAACATTTTGACAATTTTTTTGTTGTAATGTTCCTACTAGGTCAGTTTCTCTTACACCTTACTTCAGTGGCCGCATTTCCATTCCAAATTTGCGCAAAATTATGTCACTATTTAGCTGTTTTTTGAAAATAATCACTGCGGACACCACGTTCTGTCTGAATGTACCATAGTAGTTCTTTAAAAATATTTACAAACTAAATCATCTCTCTTAAATCTGTTTAATTTGTGGAAAAGCCACTACATAAATTTTTAAATTTTATTGTTGTGCAAACCATTGGGCTTGTCTATATGCTTTGTATCAACTGGGGTTTAAGCCCCCACCTGTCCTTAAAACCTTGTTATGCCTCTTCCTGAGTTGATAAGATGGTCGGGCCAGATATTCCCGTGTCTTCTTACCATGTTTCGACTTTAATAACCCCATGAGTGCCATGGTTCTGAATACCGTTTATATGCCTGTAACTTGGAAGATTATTGAAAAAGGCAAGCTGGAACTCCATGACCTTGTTTAGCAGTTTTGCACCAAATACTGTGACTGAAAATCTGCATTAGCTTTCTATCACTTAATAATAATTTTGTGCTTAAAAGGGCAGAGCCTGTAATGTGACTCTTTAAGTTATTTAATAGAACACAGACTCCTCATAACAGAATAAGTATCGCTTGTTTTGTTTTAAAGGATCAGCTGTTTTCAACACCTCCTTTTACACCCCTGTTATTGTGTTCCCATCTACCATGTGCGTTCCATGTGTGATTCGGGGCTGAAGGGTGTGCGAGCGTGACAGAGACGGACGGGGAGAAGGGGAAGGCAGCCAGAGACCCACCACATTAGTTAGAGGCCACAACAGGCCGGCCAACACAAACATCTGAAACGCCTCGCTGAGTTTAATTCACACTCAGATGCCATCACCCGTCCACCGCGCCCAAATCCAGAGCAACCTAGAAATCCCCTTTTTTCCCCACCTAACCCCACCCTCCTCCCTCCATCCTCCTGCATTTTCCCGCCACATGTGGTTTGCAGGTAAAATGTTGCACAAAACATATTCTTAATGCAACAAACTGGATTTTTCTGACAGGTCTGGTCTCCTCCAAATATAGATGCAGGATACACCCAGCTAAGCTGAATGCTGTTCCAGGCTCAGGTCACTGACATCATCATGATGTTGTTTCCAATAAATTTGGGGCTAAGCATAGGGCCAGATGTTTTCCATTAGCATCCTTGCTTCACCAGCGCTCCCAGTGGATGGAGATGTACCTCTGTTGATGACCCACATGCCTGTATGCACTAAAAAGAAGAAAAAATATGTTTTCTTCTCATTCCTTTAGAAATATTCCTTATACTTTTCATAAAGTGACCTTTTAGGGTGCATTACATAACCTAAAAGATAAAACATGTCTCAATAAATTACGGTTAAAGTGGGATAGATCTGCTTCAGGCTCCTTATTGCTGATTTTATATACAGCTGCAGTTACGTAACGCTTATGTTCCAGCATATGTCCTAAATATTATAAAATATTTGCCTTGAAGGATTCAAACACTAACAGTGAAGCTTCCTTTCAAAGCTTTGGACTTTCTGGTGTCATTGTGATTACTTTCATCACTTTGACTGAGATATTGACCACAATCTGTAGTGACAATTAAGTCAAACAGAAGAGGAATGTTAATCTGCAGAGAGAGGGACTACAATGAACAATCAGATAATCGGATTAATAGGGGTCAGGGAAACGCCGGCCTGGGTTTGCCCTCTTGGTTTTACCAAAAAAATTAAAAAATGCACAACTGTTTGTAGATGTAATCATCCAAATTATATGCATCTTCTATACCCTCTCATGTATGATGGCTCGATACCAAGTTGAGTATAAATAAAACTACAGCATTGCTGAGGCAGTAAGTTTGTTCTTTATCCTGATGAATAAAATTCAGAAACAACTAATCAGGAACTGGAATAAAGACTCAAAATATGTCATGCATGTGTTGAAACTGGGCCGCAGCCCAGTTTAAAAAAGGCTAACGTCTTCCAAATGTTCTGTGACACGCCGAAGGATGACATCATGCGCGCATAAAACAATTTGGTGCCGTGGAAAGTCCCTCTGTTTTCTGCTGAGATGTGAGCAGCGATCACAGCGCTGCGCTGTACTGGCTCCTGACCCAAGCTACCTCCAGAGAGGCTGACCAAGCGCGCAGGCATGTTCCCACTAACGTCTGGATTGTTCTTTTTATTCATATGGGATTGTCAATTTGTGCACGACTGCCTACGTGCAAGTATTAGTGTGTATTCCCACCAAGCAGTCTGCAACAGGTGCAGCTGATTAACTACTCTCCCGTTTTTTTAGAGGAATTTTTTCATGGGGAAAGACTCCTCTCCTCTTCTCTCCCTTCGGGGGCGGTTGCTTTTCCTCCATTTGGCCTCTCAAGATAAAATAGAGAGATCTCAGCTGCTCTTCCATCAACCTCTGCAGCTTTAAAGCTGAAATCCCGTCTTTTTTAATGAGGTGGACACACGACACTATGTCTTAGTAAGCGTAGAGATTACATTTGATGATGTTTCATCGATGAAACTAGCCAGAGCAGACAGACAAACAGGCAGATTGAGATTTTTGACTGCATGTTAAGGTATACCATGAGCATAATAAAAACCAGATGCCAAATAATGACAATAAAAATTGTCAAATAGTAGTAAAAGCTACAGTCATGTTTTGATCTTTAAAGGCTTTTAAAAGCCAAACCAGCTTATTTGGTAATACGATACAATAACTGTCTTAACCCAAAATGTTCTGGGTGGAAAGAAGTGTTCTTCCAGAAGGTAAACTGCTATTTATTGTGAATTATCTTCGAACTGCAAAGTGTTTTTTGGTGCGGATGTGATGTATAAGTGACCATTTTCTTTTTAATATATAAAGGTTTGTCATTTTTATTGTTTTATACCTGTGTACGCCCTGTAAGCCCAGCCTAGGGGATAACTGATGCAAACAACAATGTGGCATGTTAACATTCATGTTTTTCATGAATGCAATCCATTAACATGCACTGTCCCAGTATGAGGTAGTATCGTCAAGGATCAACATTTGCCACCCAGTTCCAGATTCCTCTGATTTTAATTTTTTTAAGCACTTTTCACTCAGACAAACATTTTTTCTAAGCTTCCCAAAACAAACAGTTTTGCTCTGTTCAAATTTATGGGCTGCATCCTCTGAATGTCAGGGCTTGGTCGTGGTTTTGGACCCAAATGCAGAGCCTGAGAGGCAGGGGTGAGTTCTTGCAGTTTTTTTAACGAATTAACACAAGTAACAGAGGCGGGAATCCAAAAATCCAACATGAAAAATATAAAACATACCAGAAACATGAAGACATCAGGGGAAAACAATCACGAGGAGCCAGGGTAAGACCAGGAAAGATGAAGTAAGACGACAACAGCGACGAGGAACCAGCAACAATAAAGAACCAGCAAAGAGTGAACTGCACAAGAAGTGTATTTATGGAAGACTGAACAAATAGAGGACTAACGAGCAGATTGGGAGCAGATGGGAAGAGAGCAGTCAAGGAAGGAGCTAGGGAAAAGAAGACCAACACAAGAGGGCAACAAACAAAACCCTTAGAACTCAAACATATCCAGAAAGTACAAAAAAAAAAGGAATTAAAGCAAAACATAACAGAACCAAGACCATGACACTGAAGGCCAGATTCGTAGAATGATTACATCATAGCGCGGTGCTGAGGTCTGGTCGGATTCCGAGAGTCCTCGTTATGCGGCCTTAAAATGCGTCCTTCTTTTAGTCCGATTTGAAGGACGGGTCCAATGTATCCTCGGTATCCTTGGTTTTCCCAGGATTCATTGCGAGACCAAGCAAGCCGTGATCAGAGGAAAGGTTACTTGGCACCGAACAGTGATGAAAATTGGAAGTTCAGTTTAATATGATACAAGTCTGTCAATAGTTCCGTCAGAAATATATTATAGTTGTTTTAATGGTTATTGAGTCAGATATGTGGCGGTAATGTTTGATTTATCTAAAGGTTTTTATCTGTTACTGTGTAAATGGGTTTGGCTGTAATTTAAGGACAGATTCTAATAGATCTGCAGGGTGGGGACTATAAATCTGATAGGATTTTAATTTTTTATTTGCTATTTTGCACAATATGCTTAACTAAGTATTTTTTTTTGTTGTTGAATATA
>NW_015150964.1:573060-575201 GCF_000732505.1 Cyprinodon variegatus | reverse complement strand
CTGGTGATGGGGATGCCATACAGATTCATGTCAAAAATACCGAACTATCCCTTTAAGCTGCTGACTGCCACTACCTCGACGCCAGAGTGTTTGCCAGTTTTGGGTACTCTAGCCAAGCTGAGTTTTGCTGAGTCAAACTGAGTTTTTGTCAACCTGAGATTTAATCTTGCTATTTTTGTCTTTGCCTCTCTGCAGGAATCCTGCAAACTGGAGGTTTCGGACCTTCTCTACCTGGAAGGATCAACTGAGCCTCAAACTGAGATGGGGATACAAACAGGAGGTTTGGATCCACTTTCCTCCAAGCGATCATTTGATCACACTGAGCAAAGGATTCATCTGCACCACAGTCCATTCAAATACCGCGGGAAATCTGAGTGGCAGTCAGTTTCTCCGTTCTCCTACAAACAACCACATTCTGAGTAAACCCTGTCCGCCCTCCACCGAATAAGACAAACACTGGAACTACCGCGTACAGACTGGAGTCTATGAGTGAACCATTTTTCTGGAAACGTGAGTCTGCAAACCATTTCTCCTCTTCATGTTCGAGAATCAATTTTCCCACTGAACCTGAACTAACCCTCACCTTTCAGTTCTGGTTGAGCAGTGTTCAGAGCAACACTGGAATCTCCACAAGCTTCTCAATAAACCTTTAAACTTTTTCCCTGGACTCTCTGTTTTGGTTTCTCTGCATGTGGGTCCGAGCTCTTGATAAAATCATGACAATATATAGTTTTGTTTTTTTCTATTATCTTGTTGTAATCTTAACTTCGTGTATGTTTGGATTTGCTTATAAATACTGTGCTGTACTATCCTTCAATGTGTTAAAATGTAATAAAAATAATTGGGGAAAAAAAGAATAACATAAAAGTGTAAAATTACAATATAAAAAATAAAATATTGTACTGTAAAGTATTTTAACAACAAAACTGTGCACCTAGAGAATAAATAACCAATATACAGGACATTTATATGGAATATATTGACATTTTTACAGTAATGGATATTTGAAAATAGCAGCAACATCAGAGATGTGCAGAATGACAGCAGCATGTTATTTGACTGACTAAGGTTTCTATCATTATATTTGATTTTATTTGTTCATGCACCCGGTGGTTTGAACCTTTGTTCCACTCTGGATTCTCATTAGTGTAGTTTTTGTTCACTTTACAACAAAAAAAGAGAAAAAAATTGAAAAGTTCAGTATTCATTATTTTCCTACTTTGTGTGTCAACTGTAATGGTTGCTAAGTAACAGAGCGTACGGCGGAGAATGCCGCCGAAGGGTAGACCTGTTTGAATTCACAGCCATAACTCTTCCAGTCTCCTTATTTTCAAGGACTTCGAAGGATCCAGTCCAGGTAGACCGCGTCCTTGGAAGACGCAGCCCATGAACTCGAACACAGCCTTTGTATCCCCAATTGGCAACACATCTGCACTTGAGTGGACCAAGCCACAATTAAATAGGTAGAAGAAATAAAGTCTTAACAGAGAAACAAGAATACAACTGTTGATCTAATTTACAAACTCATCTACATTATGAGTCTGCAAAACAAACAATGCTATACAAGATAACTTAAAAAGGTACTTTAAAGATAAACAAACAAAGCCTCAGTCCAAAGAAAATCCTATAGTTGGTAGAACCCAGTAAGGTAATCAATGACATCATCCGGCCATTTTAGCAAGAAATACTGGGATAAACAATGGTGAGTAAAAAGGAAAACAAATATCATGAATATACTTTGAAACAAAATAAACAAGTTCAAACAATATTCCAGAAGTAGTAGCTTTAGCCTAAACATATAAGTAGATGGAAACTGCAACATAATGCTAACACAAACATACCCGGGTTTGTCACACCCAGTCAAATGAATAAATGAGGTTTGATGCATGGGCTTGTGCGTTAACAGTTTGAGTCGGATGGGGTTGTAAAAAGCGACAGCTTAAAAGCGCCAAAAGGTGTTAGACAGACAACAGACAGGAATGAATATTCATAAATTTAGAAGTTAATTACCCCAGATTCTTTTAATGGTCTAAAATGTGATATTATTCACATAAAACTAGAAGAACACTGATATACACTCACCGGCCACTTTATTAGGTACCCCATGCTAGTAACGGGTTGGACCCCCTTTTGCCTTCAGA
>NW_015150964.1:563665-572070 GCF_000732505.1 Cyprinodon variegatus | reverse complement strand
TTCCCCATACTGATGCTCAGTTTGAACTGCAGGAGATTGTCTTGACCATGTCTACATGCCTAAATGCACTGAGTTGCTGCCATGTGATTGGCTGCTTAGAAATGAAGTGTTAACGAGCAGTTGGACAGGTGTACCTAATAAAGTGGCCGGTGAGTGTACTTGCAAAGATTTAGCTTTATCTTGTTCTGCCTATCTGCCCTGCTCCTCTCTGTACTGCACTTAATTAGATTAATTGTTCCCACCTGCGCCTCCAAAGTATGCATCAAACCTGTTACTCTTCCTATTGTCACAACCGGTTACAAGGCTGCAACAAAAAGGGGAGATGGATTAGGTTAACAAAGATTCAAAATAGATTAATTTCCCCCTAAATAAAGCTAAAAAGGAGAAGGAGAATCAGCATATAAAAAGCACATCGACAGACATAATGTGAGTATTCAGGCAGCTGCATAGTTCATGCAGTCAGTAGGAAGAGAACGAACAACTAGCCAGAGCGGATCTTTTTAATGCAACACAGGAGGAACTCATTCAGTACCTGAGTTCAAATTCAGTGGCTGCATCCTCTGAAGCCCAGATTCGTCTGCCGATTATATCATAGCGCAGCACCTACGCCTATTTGGAGTGAAAGACTGCAGGTATGTGGTCAACAAATGCAGTCTTCTTTTTGCCCGTTGAAGGACAGGTCTGCTGTATCCTACATCTACTTTCATATCCCATGATTCATAGGGAGTCCAAGCTAGTGCTCGGAGCTCAGAGATAAAGGGAAATGGCGCTGAACAGCGGTGAATATTGGAAGTGCAGTTTAATATAATACAAGTATTTGAACAGTTCTGCCTGAAATGAAAGAAACTAGTTGATTTATTGCAAGGGCATAAGTTTGATTTCAACTTTTGTAGGGACACTATTGTTTTTCAATTTTATTGGTCTGATGTCATTGGTCGTATGCAAAAATATATATGCTCTTTTTTATGCTTAATGTGAGCATCGGGGCACATTTTGTTTAAAAGAGAACAGCAGCATTTCTTGCTACATTAATACAAATCTTATAAGCACTACACACGCTAGATGCTGTTTATTGATGTTTAAAGCATCACTGTAACGAATGTGGAAAGGTTTGCATTTAGGTAATCAAGGTTTCCAGCGACAAAAACAGTAAGTAAATACGTGCCTATTTAACCAAATATAGTCTAAATAAGTCTGTTATATGTGGATTCATCCTGTGTTTTCTTTTGAAGATATAGAATTGTGCAGAGGTAAACCCCACTCTTATTTTTTTAATCTAATATACTCTCTCTGGATCATGCAAAATAATACATTCAAGGGATGGCAAATAAATGTATTGTATTTACATGTGCACTGGAACTAAAAGAGGAACTGACACTGAGGATTTTTAAAATATTAACTTCAATATAGAAGTTTTACATCTAGGGCTTAAACAATTAATCATATTAATTGATTATTTAAATAATCGTCAACTAATTTAGGAATTGATTAATCATTAACTGGAGTATAGGGCCACTAAACAGAGCGACCCACTTAGAGCAGGAATTATACCAAGATTGTAAAAATGTTTGCAAAAAATGTACCAGACATTAATGTACTAATTTACTTATGGACCGTGTGGAAATCTAGAAAATAGAATAAATTTAAATAGAGTTCCTCTGTTTGTCTTTATCCTATTTCTAGAAGTAGAACTCAATTGAATAAAACTATTTTTATGTGGAAAACAAAAAATAGCAGATCTTTAGCATCATTCTTGTGTTATGTTGTACAAAGGAAATAACAGCTGTTATTTATACCTGAAGTGCCGTCAAAAATTAAAACAGTAATAGCAAAGAAATATTGGAAAAAGGGAATCAGAAAAGTTGATACCTTACAGTCTTTGCTTGTCCATTTTCACAGCAGTTTTCTGAACTCCTCTCTGACTCAGAATATTTAGTTTTATTTAAAAAATCATAACATTAGTTACTTACATTTCTCAAGTTCCACAAATCCAAACTCTCTCTTGCTTCTTTACAGAACTGCAATCAGAAGCTTTTGGCTGCCTTAGCGTAGATAATATTTAGTTTTTCAATTGTACTACTTTCGTAGCCTATTGGTAGCCGGCGTATTCTAGCGTTTTTGTTTTTTTGTTCGCAGCTACTGCGAGGAGCTGCGAGAGGAAAAGAAGCCACTGCTGCAACAACGTTGTATAATAAATTATAAACATGTTGTTCACACGAATTATTGGTAGTGACAATTAGGTTGGTGCAAAATTTTGGTAGGGACATGTCCCTATGGTCCCTATGAAAACCTACGCCCATGTTTTATTGGTTATTGAGTCAGATATGTGGCAGATAATATGGGGTTTATTTAAATGTTTTATGTATCCCTGTGTAAATGGGTTTGGCTGACATTTTCCAGTATTTCTGCAGTGTGGAGACTATAAATCTGATATTTGTAATGACGGTACTGCTGCTGAAGCTCCTCGAAAATGTTATTAGCACCCAGAAATGCAGTGAGAAGTTCTGTATTCATTCTTTGCCTGCTTTGTGTGTCAGCTGTCATGGTTGCTAGGCAACAGAATGTACGGGCGGTGAAAGCCGGGTAAGGCTGGACCTGTTTGAATCCATAGCCAAACCTCTTCTGCCCTCCTTATTTTCACAGATCTCGAAGGACTCAGTCCAGGTGGACCGGGTCCTTGGAGGATGCAGCCTCTGAAATTGAACACACCCAGTGTATCGGATTCGGCGGCTGCAGCCCCTGAACGATCCAGCCTACCTGGACTGGGTCCTTCAACAACCATTAAAAAACAAGGAGGCCAGAAGCGCTATAGAATCAAACAGGTTGAGCCTTCTCCAGTTGCCACCCCCCCTCACACAGCGTAGCTCTGTCATCTAGCAACCACGACAGTTGACGCCCAAAGTAATGAATGCAAAACTTCTCATTGCTGGTTTATGTGCTGATTTCAGTTTTGAGGAGCTTCAGCAGCAGTACCGTCATTACAAATATCAGATTTGTAGTTCACACGCTGCACAGATATTGGAATCTGTGCTTAAATATCACCCAAACCCATTTGTACATTGACAGATATATAATTTCTATAAACCAAAAATTACCTGCGACATATCTGAATCACTAACTGTTTAAATAAAGTATTTTCATTCATTTAAGACAAATGTGTTCATATACTTGTATTACATAACACTGTACTTACATTTTTCCTCTGACCACGGTGCAGCCGGCTTGCTTGAACTCGCAATTATTCATGGGTTACGCAAGGCTATGAAGGATACATGAGACCCTTCCTTCAAAAGAAGGCTAAATTTGAAGTGGTCTTTGACTCCGAATAGGGCACGGCACGACGCTATGACATAATCAGCCAATGAACCTGGCCGTCGGAGGATGCAGCCGGCGGATCCATACACACCCAATCAATCAGATGTGTCCTTGTCTTTTGCTTCCTATAAAAGGAAAGCAAAAAACAAGGACAACTAGTGGACTGGGGGAGNGGGGGAGCCTCGCTGGAAAATCAACACCGGTTGCATAGTGTACCTTTAAGACAAATGTGTTCACATTGTTGTATTACATAACACTGTACTTACATTTTTCCTCTGACCACGGTGCAGTCAGCTTGCTTGAACTCGCAATTATTCATGGGTTACGCAAGGCTATGAAGGATACATGTGACCCGTCCTTCAAAAGAAGGCTAACTTTGAAGTAGTCTTTGACTCTGGATAGGGCACGGCACGATGCTATGACATAATCAGCCAATGAACCTGGCCGTCGGAGAACGCAGCCAGTGGATCCATACACACCCAATCAATCAGATGTGTCCTTGTCTTTTGCTTCCTATAAAAGGAAAGCAAAAAACAAGGACAACTAGTGGACTGGGGGAGTTGCCACACTTTATAATCTGCCAGATGTTTAAAAGCCTTTGAGTGAGTAAATATGAAACATTAATTCCCTTCCCGCCTTCCTGATATCAATCACGTTTCTGCCTTGTCAGATATTTTCCTGGCTTCTGAAATATGAACATCGACCTTACTTTATCCTCCTGATTGCTGTCTCCTGCTTTACCCCTGGATTTGTCTGCCTGTATTTGTCTATCTAATGTGTTAGGAATCCAGTTTGTGTGGGTTGTTTATGTGTTTTTCTCTCTCCACCATCAGGTGGTGCCCTGTCCTCGTTGGGCCTTCCTGCACACCTGCGGCTCGTTGGATCATTACTGGAGGAGTATTTGAGCTGTGGGCTGTCACTACCTCGATGCCAGAGTGTTTGCCAGTTTTGGATCCTCTAGCCAAGCTGAGATTAGCTGAGTCTAACCTAAGCTTTGTTTCTCTGAGTCTTATCTAGTTTTTTGTCTTTGCTCTTCGGCAGGAAGCCTTCCTGAGTAACTGGATACCTGGACCTTCTCCCCCTGGAAGGATTTACTGAGAACACACTGAGCAGGGGAAAACCTCCACATAATCCGTTCAAGAATTCCAAGTGACAGCCCGCTCCTTTACTCCTCTGGGTCCAACGCTTGTCTATCTGTCCGCCCTCCAATGAGTTCCCTCTTCTCTGGATTAACCCCCACAAGCTGGATTCAAGACTTGACAAGAGCCCCCTCAAATGAGTAAATGAGTGAGGCTGGCCATTTTGTTTCTGTTTGCCCCCTTCTGCTAAAAGCCAGGGTCCACCAGTAAGAGCAAGGTTCCTGGCGGACCAGAAGATTACTCCCACTTCACCTCGTCTACTTTTGCCAGCTTCACTCCAAATAAATATTAAGAGTCTCTCTCTATCAGCTCTTATAGACTCCGGCTGCGAACAGAACTTATTGGATTCTTCTTTTGTGCAACAGATGGGTATTGAGACCATACCCCTACAAGCCCCCCTTTCGAGTTTTTGCTCTGGATGGCAGAAATCTGCCTCAAATAACCCATCAGATTCGTCCCATTCAACTGACTGTTTCTGGTAATCACACTGAGCATATCTCCTTCTACGTGTTCCCTACTGCTAATTCTGCCTTAATTTTAGGGTTTGAATGGCTCCAACTACATAATCCTGTTATTAATTGGGCCAATAGACATATAGACTCATGGTCTGTAAACTGCCACTCTTGCTGTCTCCGATCCGCTGTTCAACCAGGTTCTCCACCGGCTGAAGGATGTGAGGCAGACCCCTCTGATCTCTCCTCTGTTCCTGCTGATTACCATGACCTCGTTCAGGCATTTAGTAAGTCTAAAGCATGTTCTCGGCCTCCCCAAAGACCCTATGATTGTGCCATTGATCTGCTCCCCAGAGAACCCAGCAGTCACCTGTTTAATATCTCCAAGCCAGAGAGAGAGACCATGGAGAAATACATTCAGGAGTCCCTGGCTGCTGGGATCATTCGACCTTCTTCTTCACCCCTAGGAGCAGATTTTTTCTTTGTGGTTAAGAAGGATGGTTCCCTGAGACTCTGCATAGATTACAGAGGTCTGAACCAAATCACAGTCAAAAAAAGGTATCCTTTGTCCCTCTTATCCTCCGCTTTTGAGCCTGTCCAGGGAGCTACTGTGTTCACCAAACTGGATCTAAGAAATGCCTATCATCTTATCTGTATAAGGGAGGGGGATGAATGGAAGACCGCCTTTAAGACTCCCATTGGACACTTTGAATACCTGGTGGTGCCCTTTTGTTTGAGTAACGCTCCTGCTTGTTTCCAGGCGCTGGTGAATGACGTCCTGAAAGACTTCCTAAATGTCTTCGTGTTTGTCTATATTGATGACATTCTTATTTTTTCTAAGAACCTGTCAGAGCACAGGATCCACGTCCGCCAAGTGCTTCAGCGCCTTCTGGAGAACAACCTTTTGTCAAGGCCAAGAAATGTGAGTTCCACAAATCATCTGTCTCTTCCTGGGCTTCATCCTTGAGGGTGGACAGGTAAGACCTACTGAGGAAAAAATAAGGGCAGTTTTGGATTGGCCCACTCCAGAGACTAGGAAACAATTACAGAGATTTTTGGGTTTTGCAAACTTCTACTGACGTTTCATCTCTAATTACAGTCAAACAGCTCAACCTCTTACATCTCTCACATCCATCAAAACCCCCTTTATCTGGTCTCCTGAGGCTGACGCAATTTTCAATCGATTGAAGGACCTTTTTGCCAATGCTCCTGTACCCATTCAACCTGACCTCACCAAACAGTTCATTCTGGAGGTGGAGGCCTCCGATTCTGATTGTGTTTTCAAATCTGTCAGCTCCATTGTTGTAGAAAAAAAAAACACAAACAAGTGAAGAGCTTTGAACAGGGTTGACATGACATTAAACATTTGCCCCTTTCTGGAAAATAAATGTATGCAGTCAAATATGATTATATTAAATGTGACATGCCCTTTCGGAGTTGATGGATTTTTTATTTTTCCCAACTTTCAATGTTCTGTCATTGTGACAGAGACGCAACAAATCTGCATTTAAATGCAGGTGTTTTCTCCCTCATCAGGCCATTGTTACACCTGCTGCCGATTTCCAGCGAGCATGGACTGATGCAGACTAACGTGTTTGTGTTTGCATCAACAACAAATGGTTTAAAAATGCTAGATCAGTCTCCAGCTTCTGCTCTCTTGACATTGAGTTTCTGACTGTTAACTGCAGACCGTTTTATCTGCCTCAGAGTTCACTGTGGTTAGCATTACTGCTGTATATGTCCCCCCAGCACTGATACAAAAGAGGCCATGAGGATTTTAAGCAAGGCTATGTCTGAGCTCCAATCTGCACACAGAGGGCGTTTTCATCATTGCTGGGGATTTTAACCGGGCTAACCTGAAGACTGTTCTCCCTCATTTCTAGCAATATGTGGACTTTGCAACTTGGGGACAAAATGTTTTCTGGATTTAGCCAACTCTAACATCAAAAATGCATTTCCTCCACGTCCCCACCTTAGGTAATCAGATCACCTATCTTTCATGCTAATTCCTGCATACAGGCCACGGCTAATTAGGGCAAAACCAACAGTGAGGGAAGTCAGAGTGTGAACTGAGGGGGCCAAGGACAAACTGCAAGACTGTTTGAATTCTGAGACTGGAACATGTTGAAATCTGCAGCTACAAATTACAACTATATCAATACTGATAAGTATGTCATAACTGTGTCAGCCTACATCAACAAATGCACTGAGGACTTCAGCACCACCTGGGCCAATCAATGACCCTGGATGAATGGAGAGGTTTGGAAATTGCTGAAAGCATTGAACTCAGCTTTCAAGTCTGGTGATAAAGAGGCCCTGAGGACAGCGTGTGCCAACTTGAACTGTGCCATCACATCAGCGAAGCAGAACCACAGACGGAAGATCCAGGATCACCTCCATGATACCAGCAACATGGAGGTTGTGGCAATGCATACGGGAAATCACAGACTACAAAACACCCTCCCTCCGGTAGGTTCAGCTGATGCAGACTTCTTAAATGAACTAAACAACTTCTTTGCAATCAGCAGCCCATTTAGTTTTCAGAAGGAAAAAAAATCAGTGATGGATGATCTGGCCAAAATTTGTATGACCATAAATAACTATATTTTAGCCAGTTCAACATAAATCTGATATTTTTATAGACACTACCAAGAATGTCCATAACAGATGGCTGTACAAGGTTAGGACACATGTTTGAAAACTCCTCCAATATAGCATTTAAAAATATTTGCTTTAAAAAACAAAACACAAAAAACATTAAATCAAAAAAATCTGTCATTGACAAATGCTGTAATCACAGAATGTGATGTATATTAAAATATCTAAAAAATTTGGTTTATTGATAGAAATTGTATAAACTAATATCAAATTACGGCTGCTGATTGTCTTTGTTCATGACAAAAAAACTTACTACCAATGGCAGAAGATGCATAAATAGTGTTTAAACTCATGAAATCCAGTATAGCATTGGGCAAGTCGAGGCCTCTCTGCCTCCTGTAGCTCACCAGTAGGGTTAAGGTCTGGTTATCCTCCCTCAGCAGTGTGTCGTAGTGAGCTCGTCACAGATATATTTGATTTATGCTCAATATTGAAGCGTGGTCTGCGTTATGTAATTCCACGCCACAACGCAAGAGGAACAATCAGGAACTAGCTGTGGGTCTAGATACAGCCGAGGCGGTGAGGAAGTAGGGGCAAGTTTGTACGACAACGGAGGGACATGAGGGCCAAAAAGAGCAGGGATCCAGGTGGAAAAAGGACCCCAGCGTTCTCACGCACCTCGCTCTTCTAGCGGGTCAATCTTCACCAGTTGTTTTCCACAATGGCGGTCAGACAGACAAAACAAAGGTACCAAATAGGAAATATGCATAGTGTATAGCGGATGTAGATCTGACCAATCAGAGGCCTCCTGTCTACGGTCACCTATAATTTGGGAGAAGTGTAGCAGAGTCACTGAGGAAGGGCAGACACATCTCTGTGTTCACTGCGACACCTACGCAGA
>NW_015150964.1:553923-563108 GCF_000732505.1 Cyprinodon variegatus | reverse complement strand
GCTTTTTAGAAATCAAAGTGCTAGAGGGGTCTGAAAAGTGGCTAAATATAGCGACTAAAGCGCTAAGTTCACAACACTGCTCTTTGCATGGTTTGTTTTCAAATGGACTGATCCTCAGGCTTGCCCACCAGAGGGCGCCGAGGATCCTCTTCTGTTTTATGTTGTTTTCTGTAAGGACTGGAGTTACTGTTGGGATCTGGAGCTGTACCACCTTCCTCCAGCAGAGTGCACCGTGGGTCTCCTGGAGCTGGAGCATTCCAACACACCTGAGACGCATCTACTCATCAGGAGACCTTCCCTTTATAACCAGCTGCCAGACCTTCCTTCGAAGCCGCAGTGTTGACCTTAGTTTTGGTTAGCAACCTGAGCCTCTGATAGAATCTTAGTTGTCCAAGTGAGAGAACTGATTCTAATTCTCCTCTGTTTTTGTCTCACAGGAAACCTGTCTCTAGCCTGAAGCTCTGGGTGAGCTTAACCTGCCTTCCAGCTCTGGTGAGCCAAACCTGAAGATTCCTATGTGGATTCCCCTGCTGCTCTCTGTGAAGAGCTGGAAACTCTGATCAAGTTCTGCCATTCAAAGTCAGAAGCTAGACGCTGCAGCTGCTCGTGTACTCTGCTGAACCAACGGTCTCTGGACCCAACGTTTCCCTCTCTCTCAAAGAGAAGCCCGGACCCAGTCAAGGTAGAATCTGAATTATCTAAAGGACTCATTACTCATCTGCCTGCCAGCTAATCAAACTATCATCTCTGCAGACTTCAGTGAACCAGCCCGGATCTGTTCCAGATCCAGTTCATTATCTTGTGTATCAGAACCTTTAATAAACTCTGTTAAACTTTTACCCAGCCTCCGTTGTGTTCTGCATGTGAGTTTGATCTTAAACCAATCATGACAGAAGGGGGGGCTGAGACACACTTAATATTGCATTCTGGTAATATAAGCATTCTGATGGCATTTTAGCGAAAGGATTTTTATCAAAAACATAAATAATGTGCAAAAAGAAGGAATAGTTGTATTAACCATACATGTTAAAAGAGTTTTATGGGCCCCCAGGAAACTGGGGCCCTGGGGCCATAGGCAACTTCCTAGTATAGCCTAATAGTAAATCCCCCCCGCTGTATATGCCATTCATTTGGTCAGTAGATGAATTAAAAAGCCCTAGTTTGTTCCTGTGGTCTCAACAGTCTGCTAGGTCCAATCTAATAAACAGAAAAGGAAAGACATATTTTGGGAAGATGAGATGAAATTGAAAAATATGTTTTCTTATGTATTATAATAGGGTCACACTGAACACCATTTGAAAGAAGCAGATGCTGCTTCACTTGATGCTGGTCCACATTAAGGTTACAGTGACTCGTTAACTCATAGTAAAGTGTTTCAAAATTCTGTGATAATAAACCTTGTTTGCAGGCAGTGAGAGCTCCCTGTCCTACTCAGACATATTGATGAATGATAAAACAAACAGGGCTATGCATGACTTCAATACGCCTTGGAATGGGCAGAACTGCAGGACTTCAAATATTGTCTTACTTACCTACAATGCAGATATTCGCAAGACAATGTTTTTCCAGACTATTATTTCACCATCTCCTGTTTCTTTGCCTTTCCCACCTTTATTTCAACATATAATTTCATGCTTTTGCTTCTGAAGCCCACTTCTTCCTCCTACATTGTCCTGGCTTGTTCTACTTCAAGTGCTGGTGAAATTATTACCTGGGAGCAGCAGTGTCTAAAAAACAGACCCTCTTTGAACAGAAAGCTGCTGTTTGAATAAAACTATGGTGTAGGAATAGTAGCACAATGGTTCCATGGTGATTAAAGCAAAACAAAGAGTGAGAGCTGCTGGCTGAACATTCCCTGCTGATGAGTGTAAAATGTTTGCAAATGGATTAGAAACTTCGGGTTTCCCACAGAAAACAGTCAACTGTTGTTTCAGCAGCTCATTTATTAACAAATGTCCTGAGAGCTGCAGCTGTCTGAGCCAATCAGTGACAGCGGTAGCTTTCTGAAGATTTTAAACACTGGATGAAGATACGGTCAGTGAAAATCCGGCATATCGATATGAAGGATGACATCACATGCCAGCATGCTGGATACAGCTTCAACAGTATAATGACTGATTATGTAATTTATCTCCAAATGATAACACAACCAAATCAGCTTTAAATATACCAAATACCTTACATATTTCAAAGAATAGAACAGTGTACAGTGGGGGAAAAAAGTATTTGACCCCTTGCTGATTTTGCAGGTTTGTCCACTTACAAAGAATGCAACAATCTACAATTTTAATACATTCTAACAGTGAGAGACAGAATCCCAAAGAAAATTCCAGAAATTCACATCATATGAATTTATAAAAACTGATAACCATCTGATGAGGAAAAACAAGTATTTGACCCTCTGGATAAACAGCATGTAAATATTTTGTAGAAAAGCCATTATTGGCCAGCGCAGATGTCAAACGGTTTTTATAGTTGGTGAAAAGGTTTGTGCACATCTCGGCAGGGATTTTGGCCCACTCCTCCCTGCAGACAGCCTCCAAATCATTCAGGTTCCGAGGTTGTCGCCTGGCAACGCGAATTTTAAGCTCCCTCCAAAGATTTTTCAAATGGATTCAGGTCTGGAGACTGGCTAGGCCTCTCCAAAACCTTGATGTTCTTCTTCTTCAGCCACTCTTTTGTTGCTTTGGCGGTGTGCTTAGGGTCGTTGTGGTGCTGAAACACCCATCCTCCACCCATCTTCAGCTCTCTCACTGAGGGAAGGAGATGTTGGTCCAGAATTCCACCATACATGGCCCCGTCCATCCTCCCCCCAATACCATGGAGTTGTCCCTTCCCCTTGGCTGAAAAGCACCCCCAAAGCATGATGATGCTTTGCCCTCCAAACACGATGAGTTGAGTTGAGGCCAAAAAGTTCTATTTTGTTCTCATCTGACCACATCACCTTCTTCCAGGCCTCTCCTGAGTCGTCCAGGTGCTGAATGGCGAACATCATGCGGGCCTGTACATGTTTCTTTTTGAGCAGGGGGACCTTGCGTGCGCTGCAGGATTTCAATCCATGACGGCGTAGTGTGTTACCAACCGTTTCTTTTGTAACTGTGGTCCCAGCTGCCTTCAGTTGATTCATCAATTCCCCCCTTGAGGTTTTGGGATGATTCCTCACCGTTCGCATGATCAGGGACACCCCACGAGGCGGGATCTTGTGTGGAGGCCCAGACCGAGGGAGGTTGGAGGCGGTGTGGTGCTTCTTCCATTTCCTGATAACTGCACCGACAGTTGATCTTTTCTCTCCAAGTTGCTTTCCCATTCTCTTGTAGCCCATCCCAGCCTTGTGCAGATCAACAATCTTGTCCCTGATGTCCGTAGAAAGCTCTTTGGTCTTGCCCAAGGTGGTGATGGATGCTGGTTGTTTGGGTGTTGACAGGTGTCTTTTATACAGGTAACGAGGTGAGGCAGGTGTATTTGATGTAGATAATTGGGTGGGATTGGGGCTGTGTCTTAAAGAAAGACTAACTGGCTTGTAGGAGCCAGAATACTTGCTGTTTTGTAGGGGGTCAAATACTTGCATCTGATGTTTACAGAGTCCAAAGCATTTTCAGGCATTGCTCTCCAGTATTTCTAATTTAGCTGGACTTTAATCTTCACACTATCAAAAGTTAAAAATCCTCCCAGTTAGGGATGTCCCAATCCCGAGATTGGATTGGGCCAATTTTTTTCCTATTTACCGGTGATCGGAGCTCGGCTACATTACCTGACTAGTCGCGCTGATCTTTACGGCAACTGCAAAAGCAACAAACACTAGACGTTATGAGGAGAGACAAATACTCCAACGAAAATAATAGAGGAAAGAAGATCACAGAAAGGTTGGTCAAATTTATTTTCATTGACTTTATGGCAGCCTATGTTAAGCACCTATAGGCTAAAAGTGGATCTTGGATAGTATTTGATAAAACTGTACTGTAATGGTGAAGTCCTCTGGAAATCTTCAATAATTGTTGTTGATTGCAGATGTGTCTAGTAGTTCCCATTGATTTAGCTTGTAAAGCGGGGAGAATGGCGCTAGGCTTACCGCACCGTGACGTCACTGCTGGAAGATGGCAAGAGGGAGGGGTTACTGTATTAGGGCATAAAATGGCCCCTAGAAGACTCTGTGATGGCAATGAAAGTTATTGTTTTTATTTTTTTACTGATTAACGCTAAATTCATTATATCACCGCAAACGTATTAGTTATAGGTATAAATAATGATCCATTGATTATTCCTTGCTGACCAGACTTTTCCATTAATTGACCTCCTTGACAAAAGGTGACTTTTCAGGCACAGGACAGTTTTCACAAAAAATACTGGAGATGTAAAATATAATCTTTTTTTAGATACCTTATTGTGAGAGCTACTTGAAAGATGCTGATGCTTTTACTTGCGCTGGTTCACCTTTAAATTTTCAAAATATGCAAAGCTTAAATTAATTAATTTTTCTAACAAAGTGGACCAGAAGCCTCTGTTTTCATCTATGCTATAATTGTAAATATTTTGGTTAAGTTTGCACCAAACAGTATAGGGAATTCCACAAACAGTGACTTTAGCTGTTTTTCCGATGCTATGACATAGAGGAGTAGCGTGGCGGCTGCAACAGCTGTGCATGAGGAACCAAAGGCCTGATTTCAGCTCTACAAGCTCAACCCATTTCTCACACTGGCTGCAGAGCAATGATTCCCAACCGGGAGTATGACTACTTTTTTCTACATGCGGAGCAGATCTTCTAAGAAGCTGCAAAGTGATCACTGTTTCTAATTTAGCAGACAGCCTGTGCAAACCTTTTTTTACATGTATGCCTTGAATATGCAGATTGTATTCCAACGACCAAACTGTACATATTAATCAGTGGAGCATATGTAAGTCTAAACATTTAGCACATGCAAAGTGATTATCCAAATCTAAAACTCAGTTGCATCAGCAGCTTTACGTCTTTTTCATTACTTTTAAAAGTCAGACACAGATTGACAGAGAAAAATCTTTCCCACAAAGGAGACTTTTGTTCAAAGACAAAGGAAGGAGAAGATTCTGTGCTCATGGTAACATATTTGGAATGTCAAAATAACAATATGTCATGATTAGGATTCAACGCACCCGTCAGCTCTGCCCTGTTTCTAATCAGCTTCCATAACATTCACCTGCTTACCCGATTATATAACCAACTCTCAGACCAGTGACTAGTGCCAGATTATTAAAAGCCATTGGTGAGTTTTGTCCAGAATTACTGCAAAAACATCTGCTTGATCCCTGTCTTAGTGTGTTTTTGGATTTCTGACCTGGATCACTTAACTCTGACTCTGGATTGGCTCTGGGATTATAAACTCTGGCTTGTCCCCTTGATCATCCTACCTGTCTATGCTCTGACGTATTTGGCCCTGTGCATTCCCCTGATCAATGTTTAATTGTCAAAGAAGGACTCCACATCAGCCTGGATGGATTCAGGATTTAGGTTCAACTGAAACGTAAAATGCCAACCAGCATCTTCAGAAACTCTCAAAGTTTGTCCCCAAACACGAAAGGAAGTTACGGTTTGTGACTCTGATGATTTCCTCCTGATCTGCAGCAATTTCCGTTTCTAATGAACTGTTAAAATGTCTCTTGTTTCTGGATGAATTCTCAGTCTTCTGATTTCTGGTTGTTACACAAAACTGGAATTATATTAATAAAGGAAAAAATGTTGGGCACAAATGAATGCAGCAGCACAGCAGACAATCCTTATACATTAAACTACAGCCAAAAAAATGACTTAGACTTATACAAAGTTAATTGTCATCTTGTATACACAGAGTGTATACAAAAATAAATGTTTATGCATAGACTGGAATAGTAGCATGTCTAAAAAAACATATATACTGTATATATTTTAAAAATGGCTCAAGGAAACCTGTCCACTCCAGAAAATTCTCCTGAAATTGTAAATTCTCCTGGAAACAAACTAGTGTCACTCTTGGGTGGTAAGAAAATGGCTTTGAAATAGTGTAAAAACAGCTGTGTTGTCTACTTCTTTACCTTGGTGTTGTTAAACATGGGGTGTGCTTTGTTCACACATCCCAAGCGTCAGCTACAATAGGAAGGTACAAGCAAAAAGGCCTCATGGAGTATAAAAGATGCATACTTGTGTGTTTTTCCTGTCCAATGATAAACGAACATCATATAAATGGTGCAATTATAGCTCTAGCAGACTGTGAGGGACAGAAGCAAAAAACATCAAAGAAGCTCTGAGAAGTCTGAGGAAAAAGTGGTAACAGATTTATTTACAACCACAAAATCTGAACTCTAAACATAAATATGGGCCCAAAAAGAACATGAGGTCAACAAAACCAAACTTCACACAATCAGCTGAAGAATGAATTGACCCAACAAACTAACACACAAGGGGGACATATATACTGTATGAGGAGGTATTTATGTGTATATTCACCTTAGGGCTGTCGTTAGGCTGTTATTGGACATAAGCTCTGGACTCGTTATGAATACTCACAATTGAAAAAATACATAGAAAGTTCATCATTGCATGTACATGTATACATTTACATGTATAAAGTCTTCTCTGTAAAGCCTGGAACTCAACACTATTGCTGACATTTTTAATTGAAAAAGCTTCCTGGATGGGAAGCGAAACATCTTCAAACTTAGAAACAAAGTCCAGTGGATTGTTTCTTTAACTTTTGTAGAATGGCAATGACCTGGATGACTGTGAATCTGCACCAGAAACATAATAAAGGAACATTACTCAGGTGGTTATCTTTTCCTCCGTCATTCTCAGATCATGCAGATCTTGTCTCATTCAGTTTTCCTTTTCCTGCCTCATATTTTTTTCATGAGTAACTTTCATAAATCCAGACTGAGTGTTAGAAAGGTAGACCTAAGCATGGAAGACTATGCTTATCAATCACAACCATAAAACAGCAAAACAACTTATATCTCTACTTACAATAAACAACTATATGAAAATATAAACTAAAGGTCATTGATTAGTTCTAAAAACATCTATAGATGAACCCTTGTTAATTCCTGGAGAACCACTGAACCAGATTAGGACCTTCAGCCCCACCTTCATAATTTAGCCAGCCTATGCCTGATGAAAAATCAGTTAAAAACGCTGGCATTCGTTAGATATGTTACGGGTATGTTTTTTATAAGTTATGAGCACGCTGAAAAACGCTGAAACGTGCTGCCACATGTCGACATACGGCAAGTACGTCAAGAAATTTTGAGCATGTACAAAATTTCCTGTCATATGCCAGCATCTACCATCCATGGTCCATCAGTTCCAGGTCAGTTACCTGATGGCTGACATCCGTTCCGTGTCAGTTCCTCATCAGTCGCGGCGTCTAGCTGATCCTAAACCTCTGAGTAACTTCTGCGTAACTTATCCAGAACTTCTCTTCAACGCATATCAACGTATCTGACGTGTTCCAGACGAGCGCTGAACGTGTTTCTAACTTCCAGCTACTGTATAATGGCGTATTGGCAGCGTTTTGGTATAAAGGGGGTTCACAGGAGGAAACCGTCAGTTCTCCTCCAGACTTCATCCCCATCATAGGGTGAGCCAGAAGGTGAGTTCTGCGTTCACGCCCACCACCAACAAACTTCCCAGCAGACATGACGCTCAATCTGCTGCCACCAAAAACCTTCTTCCTTTCTATTTCGTTTTATTTATTCCAAGGGCGTAGGTTTGATTTCAACTTTGGTAGGGACACTGTTGGTCTTCAGTTTCATTGGTCCTTTACAAAAACATGCATGATCTTTATTTTTGGTTAATGTGAGCATCAAGACACATTTTGTTTAAAGAGATCAGCAGCATTTCTTGCTACATTAATACAAATCTTATTAGCACTAAACACACTAGATGCTGTTTATCAGTGTTTAAAGCATCAGTGGCTCTAATGAATGTGGAATTAGGACTTTTTTCCACTTTGAAAAGGTTTGCATTTAAACTTACCAGCGACAAAGACAGTAAGTAAATACGTGCCTATTTAACCAAATATAGTCTAAATATGTCTGTTATATGTGGATATATCCTGTGTTTTCATTTGAAGATATAGAATTGTGCAGAGGTAAACCCCGCTCTTATTTTTTTTTTATCTAATATACTCTCTGCATCATGCAAAATAATACATTCAAGGGACGGCAAATAAATGTATTGTATTTACATGTGCACTGGAACTATAAGAGGAACTGACACTGAGCATTTAAAATATTAACTTCACTTTACAAGTTGTACATCTGGGCCGGAGTTACTCTGTGTCGCCCCTTTCATGTTTTATCTAGGGCTTAATCATTGGATGAATTGATTATTTAAATAATCGTGAACTAATTTAGTAATTGATTAATCATTAACTGGAGTATAGGGCCACTAAAATGTACCTTTAGCCGACAGAGCGACCCACTTAGAGCAGGAATTATACCAAGATTGTAAAAAGTTTTTGCCAGACATTAATGTTTGTACTAATTTACTGATGGACCGTGTGGAAATCTAGAAAAATAGAATCAATGTAAATAGTTTTCCTCTGTTTGTCTTTATCCTATTTCTAGAAGTAGAAGTTAATTAAATAGAACCATTTTCATGTGGAAATCTTTGGCATCCTTTTTGTTTGTTGTGTTCTATAAAAGAAATAACAGCTGTTATTTTTTTCCTGAACTGCCGTCAAAAATGAAAACAGTAGTAGCAAAGAAATATTGCTAAAAGGGAATCAGAAATATTGATAGATTACACTCTTTGCTTGTCCATTTTAACAGCAGTTTTCTGAACTCCTGTCTGACTCAGAATATTTTGTTTTATTAAAGAAATCCTAATGTTGGTTACTTACATTTCTCAAGTCAAACTCTCTTCTGCTTCTTTACAGAACTGCAGTCAGAAGCTTTCGCCTGTGTTAGCGTAGATAATATTTAGTTTTTAATCGTAAAACTTTTGTGGCCTACTGATAACCGCCGTATTCTAGCGTGATTTTTTTAAAATTATTTTGCTCTCCAAGCACGTACAAACATACAGACTAGAAAACAAACAATCAGAAAGAGAGAAGGCGGAACTTAAGGCAGAAAAATCAGAGAGTGATTTAAAAAGCGCAGCACAGTTAAATTAGCCTGACGTAGTCCTACTCAATTCTAGTCAGAATGAGTCTGATGCTGCTCCATAGAGCTGTGATTAT
>NW_015150964.1:541359-550958 GCF_000732505.1 Cyprinodon variegatus | reverse complement strand
TCAGTAAAATAAATTATCTTTGTGTTCTCCCTGATCTTTCAGCATGAATATTGTTAAAATGAGGAGGATTTGTCCCCTATTGGAAAAAAAGGCTGTTGCGCCCCGGGGGCCTCCTAACCGGTTCTTGTCGTGGGAGCAACTTATTTACTACTCTTAACTTAAACTGGGTAAAACCATAGAAAAATGAATATAAAACAGGAGTAAAAAGTAACAGAGTTTATTCCAGATCAGGTCGTTACGGGACAGAGAAAAAAGCTTGGAGCTTGCACAGCTGTGGGCTCAAAAATCACGTCCGCGAGCGTCCGGCAAAGATTGAGCCCCGAACAACGTCATCCTCTCCTTCTTACACCTCATGAGTCTATGTGTTGGATCAGGTGGATGCTTTGCTGTCCGTATCAGAAACTGACATGCCATCCATGTCTTGAACTTCATGCAGCTTGCTTCTATGCTTCAGGGTTACAGATAGCTATCCTCTATCAGACCGGCTCCAAGATGTGCCCATATCCTGTGTATTCTTAAAGACACGAAGGCTGTCCTGATTAGATGACCTCCGAACACACAGTGACATCCACAATGTGAAGGACGGCCTTCTACTCTGTCTAATCTGGCTAACAAAATAACAATGCACATGATCTATAAATGATAAACCTAACAATATATTGATGAAAAATGCAGCTCCAGCAAAAAAAAAATCGGTAAAATTTATAGCGGAACAAAATTGGAATATATTTTGAAAATCCTATTTTCTCTTCTCATGTACATAGATTCAATTCAATACAGTTTATTTCTATAGCGCCAAATTCACAACACATGTCATCTCAAGGCACTTTACAGTTAAACTAGATCATCCAGTCAGATTGATTCAAAGTTTTCTATCTAAGGAAAACCAGCTGATTGCATCGACTCATTGACTCTTCAGCAATCCTTCAGTCTAAGCATGCTTGTAGCGACAGTGGAGACGAAAAACTCCCTAGATAAATGCATTTTTTATTCTAAATAGGCTGATAGTATTTTGAGAGGATGATTTGTAATTTAAAGTTTATAGTTAATGTATATTGAATGGCTCTTGTAGCAGTTTTAAAGCTTGCATTTCTTTTTTTTTGTGTGTGTGTGTGGGGGGGAAGGGGGTGGGGGGCGTATCAATGTCTTTCATGGGGTCCTGGCAGCACCCATGCATACACATGTCAAACAACCTGCATTGCTACCCAAAAACAGCCACATCATCATTAGCTCTACTATTTCAACATTTTCATGACAGATTACATCATCAAGGGTGTGGAAAGACGATGAAGGACTTGTCAGCGAACATTTCGTCTGGTCACAGACTTACAGTGTTAACCACAGGATGAACAAGAGACTACTGGAAGAAAAATAACAGAAGAGGTACTTTAAGAAACAGCCAAAACTAAACAACGGTCACCTACTCCAGCATTGGCTCCATATGTTGAAAGACTTTTACTTACCACATACCTTCGTACTGAGTTTGTAGATGACATAACAACAAATGCTTTCATTTATGTTTTACTGTAAGAGCATTTATTAAGGCCCCGTCCACACGAAGTCAAACCCTGGCCTAAATTCACAAATTTTTCACCAAACCAGCCTCTCATCCATACGAAGCCGGCGTTTCGGGGGTCTGTAAACGGACTTTTTTTAATTAAGCCTTCAGAGTGGGAAGATTCAGAAACGCCGTTTTCGCGTTTCCATCTTTAAGGTCTGACCGCATTTTTTTTTTTACACGCATGCGTCATAGCGTCGCCTCTAAACACGCATGCGCGACACAGTATCACAACAACAATGGCGCCGTACTGTGATGAATGGTTGCTGCTAATGCTACTCACCCTGCTGTCGGGCTTACAACAGAATCTTCTTCTTCTGGAATATCTCCAGGAAGAACAGAGCAATATCGACCACATAGTTCAGCACCTGAATTTGACTGAACCACCAAAATGGACCCGCAGGGCAACCATGTATAAATATTAGTGCACATGCCCAACATTTCGTCGCCTATTTTTGCTTTGGCACCACAGCGCCACTTACAGGCCTGGCATACATTTTGCAGCGTTTTCATGCATTCGTGTGGACGATCACATTTATTTTACGTCTCCGTCTTTACGACAAACGTTCTGGAAAATATTAGCGTTTCGTGTTCGTTTTGACTTCGTGTGGACGGGGCCTAAAATAGGAGGACAACATTTTCTACCAAGATGAATAAAGAAATTTTGTTTCTTCTTTAAACTTCTAAAAAAGTAAAAAAAAAAAAAAAAAACAATTCACTGGACTTTGTTTCCAAGTTTGAAGACGTTTCTCTTCCATCCAGGAAGCTTTTTCTATTCAAAATGTGAGAAATAGTGTTGAGTTCCACGTTTTATACAAAAGCCCAACAAAGCCTTGTTTTTGCTTGTAAACAATCCGTACGCTACACTGGAAAAATGACCTAGAAATAAGTAAAAACTTTTTAAATTAAGTGTATTTACCCTTAATTTGAGTAGGTAAATGAGATAGTTTGCCAATGGAATGAGTATTTTTACTCTTGAAATAAGATAATTAGAAAATATGCACTTTAAATAAGACAATGCAATTGTGTTTTCTTATTTTAAGTGTAAATTGTCTTGTTCCATTGGCAAAATGTCTCTTTTACCTCCTCAATCCAAGAACAAATGCACTTATTTTAAGAAAAAATGACTAATCTAGATTTTAATTTTTTCCAGTGTACATCGAACAATGAAGATTTTCTCATTTTCACAGAAGACTTTTAAAATAAAGATAAATTCATCACTTTGACACACATTTGCTGTTTCATAGCATCATCTATGATTTAAAAAAAAAATAAAAATGGTTTGAGTCGTTTTCATTGGATGAAGTGAAGCATGAAGCAGTGCAGCGTAGTTTTTATCTGTTGATCAACATGTTCCGCCTGCCGGTTGGACTGAAGGTGATAACCAAACTTCAGACTGACCTTGGCAGTGAGGGCTGAGGAGAAATGTTCCAGACTTGAGAGACAAACTTAGATCTTGGTCAAACAGATCTTCTGTTCATACAGTGAGGAAAATAAGTCTTTGAACATCCTGCTATTTTTCTCCCACTTAGAAATCAGGGTCTGAAATCATTGTAGCTGTGAGAAATAATCTAATAAAATAAATTCAGAAATCACAATATATATATTTTTTAATTATTTATTTGTATCAAACAGCTGCAA
Source organism: Cyprinodon variegatus (assembly GCF_000732505.1). Taxonomy (NCBI): domain Eukaryota; kingdom Metazoa; phylum Chordata; class Actinopteri; order Cyprinodontiformes; family Cyprinodontidae; genus Cyprinodon; species Cyprinodon variegatus. Next base: position 547,759 of record NW_015150964.1, on the reverse strand, counting down.
ATAAGTATTTGAGCAGCTCTCTATCAGCTAGAATTCTGACCCTCAAAGACCTGTTAGTCTGCCTTCAAAATGTCCGCCTCAACTCCATTTATTATCCTGAATTAGATGCACCTGTTTGAGGTCGTTAGCTGAATGATGAATGATTTAAAAGCGCCTCTAGGGATAAATGAATAAAGTTTTTTTAGAAGCCACCTAAAAATCTCCTACTTCATCATTATTTTCTTTTAATGGAAAAAAGCTTGGTCTCCGCTGCTTCTTCACCAGATGTCAAGGCTTAGTCTCTGATTGGTTGTTTGGATGTAAAAATACACAAAAGTTCAGTTCTTAATTTGTATGCAACCATTTCTCAGACAGACAGGCGTGTGACTGGTGCAGCAACAGGTATCTGATTTCTGTCCTCTTTAGTGCAGCAATGACCACTTCTACCATTCTCTCTATTCCCTCCTTCTGCTCATTTCTTACTCTCTCTAATGTAATAATAATCCCGCTGACAACCACAGTTTGATGTCAATTTATTAACAGACTCATAAGTCAGTTGGATCCGTCTCACTGTTCTTTTTCTTGTGTCAACAACAAGTCAGACAGCAGTGAGAGTACTTCCTTATTGATTCAGTCACAGAGGATGACTGAACCATGAAGAGAGGAGATGCTGACTGCTTCTGACAAGATAAATTTACTCAGAGTAATGATTCAGATAGCTTAGTTTAAATAACCCAGAAGGGTTATAGTAGAAACCGTTTTTAGGAGCACCTGTCTGTGTTAAAAAAAAATTGAGAAGAAAGTTGATCAGTTAATATTTGGGGGATGAAGGGATGATGGGATTGAGGAATAACCTCCCAAAATTACTTCTACAGAAACCTTCCGGGGGCAAAAATACTGGTTAGCTGATTGGCCTATGTTGGTGATAGACGGGCCAAATAAACCAATCAGATCAACGAAGCATATGACGTACTAACAGAGCGACGACGAAGAGGAGCCAATTGATAGATCAAACTCTTGCCGAAACCAGTCGGGAGAAGAGCAAAAACATCTTTTCCTCTGAGAAAAGCCTCCAGAGCAGTGTTTTGCTCTTCTTTCAGTGAAGAATTACTCTGTAATTCCGATAAAACTTGCTCGATAGCCACGCTAACGCTAGTTTCATCGGCTGAAGCCGCCATGTTCTTTAGACTGAACTGTCGTGCTTCTCGTTGCATCACACCTCAACCCGCCTCAAAGCCAACGCTGATTGGACGTTCGTTTGGTGAACGGCTCCAAATTTTCTTCAACGGAGAGTCTCCAGACTGATCTGCGAGTGAAACCTTGAAAGCTCGCGAGATCAGGATGGTCTCACCAGGCTACTAGAGGAATGGAGGGATGAACGGAAGAAAGGTAGAAGGTTAAAAATGTTTGGAAAGATGAAGAGTCAAGTATGATGCCTATGAGCTCTGAAGGTGTGATGGGATAGAGACCATCATAGACTGAGGAGGTCTAAGATGAATGAGGTCAGACAGGAATGATGGACATGCAGATGGAACAATGCAGAGGCTACAGGATAGAGAAGTAAATAGAACTGACGTAGAAAAGACAAATAGAGGAACTGCTGTAGCAGCGGAAAATGCATCGGTACTATTCTAAATTGACCTCAGGATGTGTGTGATTGAACTGAAATAAACTATCTGCAACTTGGTTGGCGAGGAGATTGTAATATTGATAGAAACCTGTAACCTTGAATTAAAGAACCACGTCGAGGATGATTCAATTCAATTTAATTCAGTTGACAACACGTCATCTAAAGACACTTTCCAGTTCACCAGATCATCCATTCAGATTGATTCAAAGTTTTCTATCTAAGGAAAACCAGCTGATTGCATTGACTCATCGAAGTGACGGCAATCCATCACACTAAGCATGCTTGTAGCGACAGTGGAGAGGAAAAACTCCCTTTGAACAGGAAGAAACCTCCAGCAGAACCAGGCTCAGTGTGAGCGGCCATCTGCTGAGGCCAACTGGGGTTCAAGGAGACAGAAGCAGACATAGAAAAAGAAGCATAGATACAAAAGGCAACTGTCAACCAGCTCCACAGGCGGCCCCATCCAGGAAACACACAGCCAGGCAGACGAGCTCCGAGCCAGCTCCCATGTCAGAGGATGAAGAGAGCACATCCAGTTAGTCACAGTCAGAGAAACAGGACTACACTGGAAAACAGGCCAAGCTCCAACATCTAGAAACAAAGGTGTTGATGGCAGCAGTAGAGTTGATGATGGAGAGATAGTCTTCTGGTTCAGATCTACGGTTTGGATAAACTGATGTTAAGGTATCACTATAAAATAAAAATGCTAAAGCAAATTCTGTAGAAGTGTCTTTAGAGCTGCGATCTAGAAAATGACATAGTTCCCTAAGAACCAATCTAGTGTAAAGCTTCCTGGTTAAATCTATGTAGATACCATCTATAATTTATTGCAATAAAGCGGGTGAAACAGGAGAAAGGTCTGTAGCTGATGTGGAAGGAGCAGATATGAGGAGCTGCTGTAGCAAGACAGTAAGGATTATTGGAATTAGAAAATATACTGTATAATGAAGAAGAGAAGACAAAGGGATCGGAGAATGGAGGAAAGGACTAATTTGAATGAAATAAAAGAGAAATATCTGGAGCATTTGGCTGGGCTGGATTTTCAGGTGTTTGGAGGGGAGCAGAGCTGTTCTGAAAGGCAGAAGGGAGAGGAAGAGAGGAAGGGCTGGATGAAAGAAGGGCTGGGTGAGTATTGGGATTTTGATGGGCCTGTGAAGACAATGATATAAAAAGTAAAAGTTACAATCAGGCGAGCTCGGTAAGATAGGATTCAGGTGCAAAGGGTGATGTTACCAGGTGGAGGGAGGAAGGGTTCGTCACTGGGAACGCTGGAGAAGAAGGCGGATACTGAGCAAAAGGGATTCCTGTTTCTCTCATAAAGCGATGGTCCAGGGCTTATACCTCACATGCAGGAACGCCAATAGAGGAGGCTGTTAGGAGGATCTGGTGATCCTCAACTGGGAAACTCTAAGAGCTCAACATTCTCCAGATACTCCAGACTGACCAAATGCTACTAGACCTGGTGGCTGACATCAGAACCAAATTTCTGCACAAAAAAAAATGCTCGAAACATTTCTCTCTGAGTTTCAGGACTTTCAGATGCCGGGAAGAGACTAGATGTGTGAAACCCCTGTTGTGTGGCCGTGGTGAGGTAGAGGTCTGGCGCAGAAGTAAGGGAGAGTTTCTATCTGAATAATTTGCATATTTTGATCATTTCATGTTTACTTTAAGTAAAGACAGGCTGCCAAAACGAACGGGCATGTCACGACATGCTGTCATGTTTTCAGTTGTTGTTATAAATCTAAAACAAGCTTTATGTCATTAAAGCTTTAAACACTGATATAACTTAAACATTTGTGAGTTTACCAAATTATCACTAAAAGTTTGCCCTGCGACGGGCTGGCAACCTGTCCAGGATGTACCCCGCCTCTCACCTGTAGACAGCTGGACCCCGCTTGGGATAAGTGTGACGGAAAATGGATGCAAGGAATTGTAACCAAAAGTCATTTAATGTTAGTCATCGTGTTTTCAAACTAATAGATTTTGTCGTGATCGCAGCCCTGATATAGGAAATAATTGTTTGTTTTACTCACCTGTCGAACCCTCCCCGTTCGGTTACTAATTATCATTTATCTTATCCACCTGCTCCTGCTCCTTCATATACATCCCAGCTATCGAGGCAAGATCATTGAGTTTTTGTTTTTGAGTTTGACTTTGATGCCTTAGTTCATGTGCTCATTCTCGGTGGCGAGTGGCTAGAGAGGGTGTTTTGTCTTGTCATGGTTGGTGCTGATCATGTCCTGGCTGTTGTCTAAAGAGCATGCCCTGTTCCTGTTTTGGCTCAGTGGAGGGAGCTAGTTTAAAGTTCTGTAGTTTTCCTAGTGCCATGTCTACTTCTGCCTCTTAACTGCTGAGGTCTCTGTGGATTTCTGGAAACCTGGATCTGTCTGCTCCTGTTTGAATCGGAAACCCCTGACCAGGTGGCGGACTCCTGGATTTCAGAACCATCTTTTTCTGAGCTGTTTGCCTGACCCATTACGGACCCCTGCCTATTCACTGGGGGTACTGCACCAGGGACACTCTGGGCGGCTCCTGCCGCATCTCGTTGGTAGTCCATCGGATCAATCCTGTCTCCCTCTTAGAGGATGGAATGAACTGTTATCCCAGGTAAGTGACTCATATTAATAATCATCTGGAAGGTGAACAAACAGGTCCACCCCTTTGGAATGGTGGTTGTTTGGCTTCTGCTCCCCTGTAAACCCCAATTCCTTTACACAGGAACAGAAGACCTCGCCTATTCAGCCCGGCCAACAGTTCCCTTTACAACCCCCCTTTCAGAGACATAGACAGGTATGGGGCATTGCAGGCTAACAAAGAAGCCAAACGACCCCCATTCCAAAGGGGGGGACACGTTCGTCCGTTTCTATTTGCATGTTTTCTAAACTAAAACAAGCTTTATTGGGCTACTGTATAAAGCCTTGAACTCAATGCTATTTTTGACATTTTGAATTGAAAAAGTTTCCTGGATGGGAAGAGAAACGTCTTCAAACTTGGAAACAAAGTCCAGAGGATTGTTTCTTAAGTTTTTTGGAATGACTATGACCTGGATGACTGAGAATCTTCACAAGCTAAATTTATCTCCCTCTGTAATTTAGAAGCTGATAGCAGACTGATTTTGAACAGCAGTTTGAGAACTCATGGAGTTCCTAGTAAAGAAAAAGCCACAATCATCCGTCAAGATTAAATCCTACATCCATCAAAGAACCAAAAAAATGTCTGATATGGTAAGCATCTTTTGCTGCCTACCAACTGTTAGCTTAGTTAGATCTAGAGTTTAAGGGGAGCTGACTTTTCAGTCACATGACTTTTCAGCGACGGATCCAACACTCTCAAGTTACATAGCAAGTTCTTATTCATACACACCAAGTACTAAATATTGAGATGAAAAATCTTTTCATATTTAAGTTAATCAGTCCTTGGGTCAAAGGTTACAAATTGTGCTATAACCAAGAAGTGTATATTATCTATTTTTTACAGCTAATCTTCAAAGTTAAATCAGTGGGGTGCTGTTTATTACGATTCTATTATCTACAATAGTGTCTCATCTCCAGGTGGTTGTCCTTCATAACCCTTTTAAAGAATTATTGCTACACTTTGAATTCCTTTAAGACATAAATCAGGTGTGCAGAGTAAAGACCTGTTGAAAAAGCCAGAAAAATGCCTCAGCCCTCACAGCCTTGTGTGTTTCAGGATCCTTAGACTAATCTTTCAAAGTGACAGTGATATAGTGATGCTGAAAGATCACAACCATTGCTCATGTTTTGGTGACTCCTCTAGAAGTAACTCCCGGTTATCTCTAAATCGTCCAGCAGACTATTGGAAATTTAAATGGCTTTAAGACATTTGTCAGTGAGCAGAATACTAGAACTAGTTAGAGTCTAGGCGAGAGAATGTTAGAGGAACATAAACTTGCAGCCAAAAAGACCATAAAGGGTATTAGGCCACAGCAATCTTAGTGGTTGTGTAAGTTTATTTAACACTAAACACAAAATGAATTAACTGTCTGACTCATTCCAAGTGTCTATGTACTGTAGAGATACAGTAACAGATATGAACCAGCAAATGAGGCCAGAAAAAGGGAAATAATAAACACTGAATGATTCACTGAGGATTGCATTGGGTTCATTTATTAACCCCTTAAAGCAATTCTTAAAGCCTGTTGCTGACGTTGTATTTAGATCTGACAAACTGATTCTGCTGCAGAAATTAGTTTGAGTGCAATAAAACACAAATTCAAATAAATATGTCCACATTGGTGTTTTAACTTGTGTTTAATGAGCTGAACCAAAAACAATACAGATTAAGCAGAGAAGTTGTTTTTTATACTAATTTATTATAACATCTCTGCTGCCGTTATTTAACCTTTACATCAAATGACATTTAATACCTTTTTAAATTTGCCCTCCAACAACTAGTTTAGATACAAGAGTCATTAGTTCACAAACAATATACAACAGTCCGAATAATATCTGATTATATAACATATATATATATATATTATAGTTGCACAACATGTGTCAGATGTTATATTCCAATTTACAAATCCACATCTTGGTGTGAAGAGCTAGACATTTGTTGCCTCTCGAAAACCAGTGCATGAAAAATGTTACTAAAGTAACCATTGCATTTATCATTTAAAGCAGAGTTCAGTTAGCGAGTTGAAGTACCGCTGATTCTGATCACCATGGTTGTGGATTAGTTAAAGGAAAAGTCCAATCTCATTCAGAATTAAAACTTCTAAAAGATCTTTAAATATGAAATTTTTTATACTGTTCAAGAAATCATAATAAA
>NW_015150964.1:539734-540891 GCF_000732505.1 Cyprinodon variegatus | reverse complement strand
AAGATGCTAGCAACAGCATTTTGGCTCGGCTTCAGCTGTTTGATCCACTTTTTAAGCCGACCTGGGAAAACACGACTGCAGTGATCAATTCTACTAAAGAGAAAGGCATTACTTATTTTTAAGGTCCTGCAGAGACATCAGTACTTTGATCCTGGAGAAGGTCTTCTGGTGATAGAAGCACAACTTTGTTAGGAAGACGTTACAGTACTTGGATTACAAAATCGAATATCTTCAGAACAGCTCTAAATGACACGAAACTAATATGGGTGAGTACAACATGATGTAATAACGTAAAATCAAGGGCCAAATGTAAAAAAAAAAAAAAAAAACGTTGTTCCCCTTTAAAGCCTGATTGTGTTGGGAGCTGGAGAAGTTCCACCTTTCTCCAGCAGAGTCCGCCGTGGATCCTCTGAGGGAGCCTCCTGCACAGCTGCAGCCCATCAGATCATCAGAGGATCCACTATATAAGCTGTCTTCAGACCTTGCCTCAACGCCGCAGTGTTGTTCCAGTTGGTCAGCGCTTAAGCCTAGATCCTCAGTGAAACTTTATGACTTTGAGTCCAGCCTGGATTCTAACTATTGTCTCTGTCTTCCAGGAAAACAGTGTCTCCTCTGTGAAGCTCAGAAAGAGCTAACCTGCCGAGCCGACCCTCCGAGCCAAACCTGAAGAATCTAAGAGAACCTCCAAGCAGCTCAGGGCTAGAGCTGGAAAACCCAAAGCCAAGGTCTGTGCATTTCTAGAAGTGAGACGCTGAAGCAGCTAGCGGACTCTGCTGATGAACCCCTCTCCAGATCCAACAGAGACTCTCCCAAAGCTAAACCTCAAGAACCCTCAAGGTACAATCAGTAAGCTTCTGGAAATCAAACCTCTGTTGGCCACGCTAACTGAACTGTCTCTCACGCAGACTCCGGTGAACCAGTATCCAGGCCCCGAACCTGAACCAGTACATTCTGTGTGCTTGTGCAAAATAAACTTGTTAAACTTTCATCCCTGTGTCCATCAGTGGTGTTCTGCATTCTTGGGTCGCTTTTAGTGAACCCATCATGACAGATTGGTTTCTAGCTGCATTAAATGAAGCTGTGTGCTAACTTTTAAATGCTCTTTCTCAATCCCAAGAATGATTGCTTCAATTTTGTTTTGATTCAGATGAAGAAAA
>NW_015150964.1:534327-537514 GCF_000732505.1 Cyprinodon variegatus | reverse complement strand
GAGCCGGCCCTCCCTGGAAGTCCTTCTGTCAGATGTTTTCTTTTGGCTTTGGTGTTTTTTTCTTCCACTGGGTATTGTCTGCTTTCAATCCAGCGTCCCTACTGCTGTGACAGGCACTGAATTCTTATTAGGTTGGTGTAAACACAACAGACTTGTGTTTCAAAGAGGACTTTTGAGTGTTTTACTCTGTGTGTGTGTATATATATGTTAGCCTGGAAGGCAAAATATATCCTTACTTTTTAAAAAGGCACACAGCTCTTTAGAATGGAGGGCATTCAATACTTAATACTTGTAAGCAGTAACCTATATTTCTGCTCTGTTCAGTTAACTGATAAAATGTTTTCTGAGAGATTTGGATGAATTATTTTATGACACTTTTCAGCTGATTTAACAATATGTAAAATTTATTGAAATAGGTGTTTGCCCTTAAGCTGAGCATGTTAATAAGAAAATCTGCTATTGGAATGAATAAGATTAGTTATTATCCACTGGAAATAAAATGATAGTGTTTTTTTTTCGCAAATGTGAATCATTATTCAATTGGAAAATTATCATAAGGTCTTTAAACAAGATAATCTAAATAAGAGGTCATGGATTAAGAGACTGCCGTCTTGAGCTGGACCCATCTGCTGGCTAATCCAGACCCAAACTGATTTTAAACCTTTATAAATTACCGCATGTTGTCCAATGACAGTGTCTAACTTTACTTGCGCTGCTTCTACGGGTAATATGGTAAAGCCCTCCAGAGTGTCCTGCACTAGACACAGCAGGCAAACCTGTAGCAAGCCGGGCGATGGGGAAGAAGGAGAAGATGATGAGAAAAAGAGAGCAGAGAAAGTGTGGACTGCTGGAAGAACTGTGGTGAACTGGTGAAAGAAAAGTGAAATGGTGCTCAAAGATGACCCTGCACATTTAGAGGATGTTTGGCTCAACCTGCTGCTGTGAAGCAGGATTCTCCACCATGAACAGAATCAATAATAAATATGGATCCAGGCTCAAAATGAGCTCCTTGATATGTGCTTTAGAATGACTTTGTCTGCATTCAAACGCAGGTTTAAAGCCTTGCAGGGCAGCATAAAGCCATAAGAAAGAAAAACATAACAGTCAATTCAGGTGTTTTATTAAAATATGTGAATGAGGAAATTGTCTATATACCAAACAAAGATTCTTGTTTTCTACTTTAAAAAACACTTTAGTTTTTATAATGAAAAAATATAACTTTTTTATTTATAATCTATTTTTAATTAAAAATGCAATGTATAACATAGATGCATAAAAACCTGCTTTTTATTTCAGTGTAAATTCAGTTTAAAGTAACAGATTATAATTAAAAATGTCTCTGGACCTTTACTGGTTAAATTGTCCCTAGGTGTGCGTGAATGGTTGTTTGTCCTGTTTGATTCTGTGTTGCCTTAAAATTTTTTGTAAAATGCTATTTGTGCTTATGAAAAACAAGTGCACTTTACCTAACTTGTTTAAATAAATCTATTTTACAACTTGCAACTTGCAAATACTTAAAATGTCTTTTAAAGTAAATCTTATACATTGTTTTTTCAGAGCAGAGGCAAAACAACTAAGCCCTAAAGCACACAGAGCTGAAAATGTAGCTTTATCAACCAGACCAGGCAACAGGAAAACGCCATTGTTATCAGAGGGTTAACATCAGCTAAAAGCTAGTAGATGTTTAGCAGGATATCTACATTAAATGATTGTCTTTGTCCCTCCTTCATCATGTAAACAGATGATCCACCAGCAGGCCCGTTTGAGGTGAGCAACATAACAAAGTGTTCAGGGAAAGCCCAGTTTGCATCAGTATAGTCCGTAGGAATTTCCCTCTTACCATTTTATATATAGGTTTTCATACAAACAAATGGAATTTTTTTTTTTATATATATAATGATAAATATAAGATGAAATGGCCTCCAGTTGTTTATACTGTATCCTGGTCAGCTGAAGTGCATTGGGTAGCCTCCAGCAGCCTGGATTGAAATCTGTGTTAATATTAAAACAGTTTAGTTATATTTTTTTCTTTCTTTTTTTTTTTTACAAGGAGTCTAATCAATGCAATCTTATTATTTGATTTTCTGAGAGAAAAAAATCTATTCTGGTAGGCAGTCAAAAGAAATATATTGGTTGCCTTTTTCTCTGTCACATCCGACTGCAAAATATATGGCCAGCATAATTTTTTTGTGCAGGAGAGCAGAACAGGTACCCAGCTTGGCTTTTCTTTTCTTTCTGATGTTTCTGAGCCTACATATAATTCCCGCATTGCATGCGATGAGCTGACATAAACAGAGGTGTTGCAATGAGCTGTTATTACCACATATTACTACGAGAAAGCCAAATGGTGTCAATTGAGGCAGCAACTTAATAGAGCCCAACTGTATCCTTCACTGTAAAATGATACCTCCCCCCCCCCCCCCCCTTCTATCTAAGGAAAACTAGCCAGCTTAATCTGGCTGTTTATCATTAGCATAAACGTGAAAATTAATTCCATGCTGTCTAATAATTCTACCCATAGTGGAGCATATATATATAGTAAAGAGAATTGGTCCTAGCACTGATCCCTGTGGTACTCCACAGGAAACTTTTGAGCATGAGGAAGATTTGTCATTAATGTGAACAAACTCAAATCGATCAGATAGATAAGATTTAAACCAGTCTAATGCTGTTCCTTTAACTACTACAAAATATTCAAGTCCCTCTAAAAGAATATTATGATCAACTGTATCAAACGCAGCACTGAGATCTAACAGGACCAGTACAGATGCAAGTCCATTGTCTGAAGCCATGAAAATGTACTACTCAAAAAATTTAAGGAACACTTTGTAATCAGAGTAAAGCATAAAGTTAATTAAACTTCTGGGATATTGATCTGGTCAGGTAAGTAGCAGAAGGGGGTTGTTAATCAGTGTTAGCTGCTGTGGTGTTTATGAAATTAACAACAGGTGCACTAGAGGGGCAACAACAACACGACCATCAAAACAGGTGGAGGCCATTGACATTTTTTCCCCCTCTCATCTTTTCTGACTCTTTTTCACCAGTTTTGTATTTGGCTAGGGTCACTGTCACTACTGTTAGCATGAGGAGCTACCTGGACCCTACAGAGGTTTTGCAGGTGGTCCAGCTCCTCCAGAATGGCACATCAAAACGTGCCATGGCCAGAAGGTTTGCTGTGTCTCCCAGC
>NW_015150964.1:530123-532910 GCF_000732505.1 Cyprinodon variegatus | reverse complement strand
TCTTAAACTGTAATATGTTTTTCAACCGTTTTCCCCTTCCTCTTTGTAAATAGTAGTTTAGTTTAGTTTAGTCGAGTTTTACTAGTCTTAGTTGAGAGTGTTAAACTGGAATATGTTTGACTTGGAGCTGAATGATTTTTGTTAATAAACTCTTCTATTTTGAACAGAGGTTGTGGTGAATTTATTCCATGTATGTGCAGAATTATCTGTTTGACCATGATTAGAGCTCGAATCACTCTTTCATTTATTGTTCTAACACACAGTTGGTAGGGCTGTGTGTCATAAACAGTATACAACAGCCGAAACAATATCTGATTAAATAAGATATCTGCACAGTGTTATATAAATAAAATAGAGAAAAAGAGAAGCTGTGTGTGAAGAGTTTTTATTCTGTACAGTATATGTTAAACAAAGCAGTGTGTGGAAAAGTTCTATTATTTACAGTGTTGACTAAAATGACAAAAATGACAAAAAATTGGGTAAGACTTAAATTGATTTTCGTCATTTAGACTAAGACTAAAACTAAGTAGGGAAGGCAATGACTAAATATGAGAAACACTGAAATTGATTTTTGTCATTGTGACTAAGTTTAAAAAAGATAATGAAATTAACACTGCTACAGGGGCCCTCGTTTCCACACGCTGCTATAAGTTGCTAACTAGTTTAGCCGCAGTTGGCTACTTCCTTATTTACCCCCGCCGCAGCATCGTACCTCGTATTGTAAACATCCATTAAGTGCTTTATTTACTAACAAACTGAGCCCAAACAAAGTTTAAAACTAAAGAATAACAAGTAAGATGTAATAAAAAAAAATTATGCAACCAGACTGAGCTATTAACATATTAATTTTTATAAAGCGTAAAGTGACTTTGCACCTTTAGAGGTAGTCATTGAGTCTCTGTATGAACTTGTACCACCTTACAGGACACAGTGCAGGGAGAAAAGGCACTATATTCTGGAGTACTAACACCCAGCCTTTGGTTGAGTCTTATAAACCTTCCATACATCCAAGATCTGCTTTGAGTCTTTCAGCAGGGTTGCGACAACAGAGGCCAAGTAACAAAAGTTAATTTCTGGAGGTGTGTTGACAATGAACAAGCCGTTGTGAGGCGGGTCTGTCAGTGGTGCTCCCACATGTCTCATGCACAAACCCACATACACATCTTCAATATAGAGTGCCTTTACATGTCTAGAAGCCTCTAGTATCCGATTGGGTAAATCCAGGGAGAAGACGTAGCCCAGTCCCAGAGCGTATGGAGGGTAAGAGTACTCAGGGAAGATGTCCGAAGACAGGAACCACTTGGAGGAAGGATCCCGAAGAACAATAGCATCCCTTGCCACCAGGCCTGTCATATAGTCCCTACGGGGGGCTTTTAAGAGCATCTCCACAAGATTGTGTACATTGAGGAAGGTGTCTGAGTCGATCTTCATAGCATAGGAGGTTTTTGGACAGTGAGAGGTGAGCCACTCCAGCATGACCATGGTTTTAATGGTGAGGTTTTTGTAGCTGTCCAAGAAGTTACTCTGGAGGATATCATGATGATCCTGGCTTTCAGCTAGAATCTGTGGAAAGCAACATTTAAAGCTGCGGTCAGCAACACTGAACACATCTCTTTAGTCAAATATTAAAAAATAACAAGAACAAATTGTGACATTTGGGGCATAAGAGCAAACATAACATGCTCTTCTTGAGCCTTCAACTAACACATTTAAAACTGTTGACATGATAGACGTTCGTGTTTGGTTACTTCACACTTCTACCCACATATAAAACATTTTTAGATAGACCAGCATCTGTGAACAATGCGCAAAAACACTATATGCAGCAGGACGCCTGCCCAGCTAGAGGGGGGAACCAGATAAAACATCCAATGATCATTTGTTGTTGTCCTTTTCTGTATTTCAAAGCTTTTTGTTTGGGTAAAACATGATCAAAAACAGAGGAACGTCACTGAATATGCTCCCCTCTGGTTCTTCACTTCACCCCTCATTTTATCTAGCCTCACACTCCAGTCCGTCGATGGTTATCATGACGGTGAGCTAAAGAAAGACAGAATAAACAGCTTTGAGTGCATGAAGTGAACAACTGAGAGAGAACGACAACGATAGTTTAGGAAGAAAAGAAATATTATTAATATAGTGACTCAAAAATCGCAGCAGAGGCTATTTTTAAAAATAATTGGTCACATATATGACATAAAATAAGCCTGTCATATCAAACATGCACTAAAATGTGCTTGATTTAATCAGTATGTTTTGCATTAATAAGCCTTGAAGCCCTCTGAGGTGTGATTGCCCCTCGACTGTGATGCAGCAAGATGCTGTCTGTTGGCCTCTATGAAATCCCCGTTCAGTCTGAGTCTCCGTGCATTGAAGCAATCAGTGAAAAACTAGAGCCCTGATTGGACAAATACAACAATACCTCCCTTCCAGTGAGGCTAAACCTCTTATGAGGTCTATGGAGCAGGGGCAGGTCATGAAGCTGGCTGCTTGATGCTGATACTCAGAAAGCACTAAAAGATTTGACTGACAATGGCCCTGTGTGATGTCAGGAGTCTACAAAGGAGCCAGAGAGAGGTAGCCGAGGTATGTTTTTTGGTGTCTAGGTAGGTGGTCGTGTGATATAAATAATCCTAATTCATCATGTTTTATTTACAGCTCTGAACGCTACATGTTTAAAAGTTACTGATGTTGTTACTCTAAGGCCCCGTCCACACGAAGTCAAAACGAACACGAAACGCTGATATTTTCCAAAACGTTTGCCGTAAAGACGGAGACGTAAAATAA
>NW_015150964.1:527064-529593 GCF_000732505.1 Cyprinodon variegatus | reverse complement strand
TAAAGATGGAAACGCGAAAACGGCGTTTCGAAATCTTCCCACTCTGAAAGCTGAATAAAAAAAAGATCGTTTACAGACCCCCGAAACGCCGGCTTTGTGTGGATGAGAGGCTGGTTTGGTGAAAAATTTGTGCGTTTAGGCCAGGGTTTGGCTTCGTGTGGACGGGGCCTAAATTTGCTGCAGTCCCATTCGGGCACAATGGTGATCTCTAAAATCACTAGTTTGTTAGCTCTGAGCTGCCAAAGCACAAAGGTATTTGCCTCCATAAATGCGAGACCTGGTCTATGTAATTATAAATATCCATTTCTAGAGCAACACAAACAGAGAGATTAAGAATTTACGTTCATGTGTCAGTACATCCCTGAGATTAAGACTAACTGGAGCCTTAAGTGGACATTATCAATTCGTTGGACTAAATACACCATTTATCAACATTTAATCATAAGTTCATTATAGTTTTACATTCCTACTTGTATTGACTACAAAACACACTGGAAAAAATCTAAATCTAAATAATTCATTTTTTTATTAAAATAATTGCATTTTTTCTTGAATTAGGGAGACACTTTGCCAATGGAAAAAGACAATTTACATATAGATTAAGAAAAAACAATTGCATTGTCTTATTTTAAGTGGAGAGCATCTAATTATCTTATTTCAAGAGTAAAAATACTCATTCCATTGGCAGATTGTCTTATTTACCTATTCAGATTAAAGCAAATACACTTAATTCAAGAAATGTTGACTTATTTCTAAATCATTTTTTCAGTGCAGTCCTTAAATCCAAGGCAACCGGACCTTTGCTCAGTTTTTTTGAAGTTTCCTCAACTATCCAGTAGTCCTTGTCAGTTCCAGATCCTCTGTGCTTTTTATAGTTTTTTTAATCAATCAATCAATCAATCAATCAATCAATCAATCAATCAATCAATCAATCAATCAATCAATCAATCAATCAATCAATCAATGATTCAGCAAATGAAGACAGCAGTGAACTCACAGTTTACCCTGCTCTACTCTTGCACCATGTCGGCTTCTCTTATCTTATTAGTTAATGAAGGTTTAAGGGAAGGCAGCAGCCACATCACCTGTTCATCAGGCTGCTCTGTGTTGTTGTCTGCTCTGGACTCTCCCAGGATGAAGTAGTAGCTGACCAGCTGGCCCAACACCTGCGTCTGTCCTCCCCATGTGCTGCGAATGATGTCACGGGCCTCTCGGTTATGAGGGGCGACGGGGATCATGACCACCAGGAAGGGGCTCTCCTGTCCGCATCTGTCTGGCTCATCCAGTATGAATCGATATGGGTGAGGGTACTCCACAAAGAACTGAGAGGGTGGACCCTGATAAGGAGAAATCTGTGCAGGGAAAAATGCTTTTTATTTATTGTGTTCACAAAGTTCTCAGTAAATAGGTTCTGTCTAAAGGTTTTAGGTATCTATGGGGGAAAATATTCCATTCTCTTTCCTATTAATATTTAATTCTGTTTTGTTATTAAAAAGCACTTTGTTTCATTGTCCATGTTATGCTAAACATTAATAAGTCTGATGGTAACTGCTGAGAGTGAAATGAGTTTAAAGGGATTTGTTTTGAAAAGGCGTTTAGGGGCAGCCTTGGGTGCAAAGTTTTCTGTTGTTGAAGAAGACGTCACTTTGTGCAACTTATCTAGTACCCTGGTCTTTAATTTCTGGGTTCATAGGGAGAATTTAAATGTTTTAGAGACTTTTTTTTTTTTTTACATCTCAACTCAAAAAAAGTATTTTTCTCTCCTTCTAAGATCATATAAAAAACAATTCACGTCTCTAACAGTTTTGCTTCCTACTTCCCAATATACATTTATTACAATAAGAGATGTTGTACATTTTTAATACATTATCCGGAACTGAGCAGTTCCAACATATCGGAACTGCTCTGACATACAGTAGCAGCCATTTAAATGGTCGAACGGCAGCCGAATGGCAGCCCACTTCCCTGCGACGCCCAGCAGAATCCCCTCCAACTGCCAGCCACTGGCCTTCTCCTGGCGTGCATTTTATTTACTCTGACTCCACGCTTTCACTAAATTACAGGAACTGACCAG
This sequence comes from Cyprinodon variegatus, assembly GCF_000732505.1. Taxonomy (NCBI): domain Eukaryota; kingdom Metazoa; phylum Chordata; class Actinopteri; order Cyprinodontiformes; family Cyprinodontidae; genus Cyprinodon; species Cyprinodon variegatus. The sequence goes on along the minus strand of NW_015150964.1, from coordinate 527,519 downwards.
GAGAAGATGCTTCTATTTAGGTCTTAATCTCCAAAAATCATGACAGAAAGAATAGTTTAGTACAAAGTTTGATGTCTAAAAAGGAATTGTAGGGGACCAGACATGGACCAGCCAATGGCCTATTTAGGAAAGTGGGGAAATTTTTTATCCTGTCGGTAGTGATGGCGAGATGAAGCCTCAAGAGGCATTGAACCCTTTGGCCAAATTTCTTCAACAACCCCCACAGTTCATGAGGCTTCATATGAACACCTGCCTGCTTTACCGTGCAGGAAGCAGGGTAAGGCAGGTGGGGGAAGTATGCCATCACCGGGTTCAGTTCGTTTGCTCCGCCCCCAGCCGCCGGGGTTCCCGGTCCGGTCCAGTCAACGCCTCTCACATCTTGAGGCTGTTCAAATGCCTGTCGAAGTTTGTGCATGGTCTGAACCACTGAAGTGCTCATGTGGTATCACGGTAGC
>NW_015150964.1:525765-526190 GCF_000732505.1 Cyprinodon variegatus | reverse complement strand
TGGGTTTGTTAGTCTCAGTTTTTTCTTAGTCTCGGCTAGCATTATATTTAGGTTTTCTAGCCTTATTTTTATGTTTGCCATTTCTATTGTTGTGTTTTACAGTCTCATTTCTGGGTGTGCTAATCACATTGCTGGTCATGTTTTTAGTGTTTTCTGGCATTATTTTGGGGTTTGCTTAACCTGACAACAGCTGTTGTCAGGTTAGGGTTTGCTAGCCTCATTGTTGGGTTTATTGGTCTAATTTTTTCTTTGAAGGAACGTTTGAATTTGCTGTAAAATCATGTATGCAGGGCTGTCAACTCTCACTCATCCGACATGGGTGACACTCACGCATCTCAGGGTCTTTAAACGCTTACACTCCGTATCACCAATTTTTCACACTAAAAAAATGACAGACGTTAAAACTCAACTCCATGGCACTTATC
>NW_015150964.1:521787-524247 GCF_000732505.1 Cyprinodon variegatus | reverse complement strand
CAAAACGTACGAAATAGTGTGCATAACTTTTCGTACGATTTCATACGAACTGATAATGAGAATATGTTGATTGTGTTTTCTTATATTAAATGTAAATTGTCATGGTCCGATGGCTAAATGTCTCCAAGAACAAATGCACTTATTTTAAGAAAAAAATGACTTATCTAGATTTAAATAGATAGGTTTTTTTTTCCCCAGTGCACTGTAGAAGGTCCCACTGTTTTCAATGAGTGTTTCATAACTTCCTCCTCTAAGGTCCAACGTCTGACATGATGCCACATTTACTGTACATTAAAAGTCTTTTCTGCTTCTAAACAATCAAAAATAGGCAAATAGCAGCTGTTTATGATTTTTATTTTTCAACAGTAACAAGTAATATTTTTTTCCACATGATTATTTTGAATATTTAAATCTACCAAGACCTCTGTCACATTTTCTTAAGATGATCCTTAAAATCTTAATTCTGGGTCCATAGTGTCATATTTCTACATAGGATCTTTAACATTATCTTTAATGGAAGTGGTTTAAAGGACTTACACTCTCTGCTGTTGTCCCATTGTTGTCGCTGGTCCTCGAAAACCAGATTTTCATTGAGGCTTGTGATGACCAGTGGTATAGAAATACAATTCCCATTATTAGGGAAAGTGTGAAATAGTAAATCCAACGCCTGGTTCCTTTCATTGGAGAGTTTTCTCTGAAAAAAGAGGAACAAAACATCTTTGAATGCTGGTTAGAGGCACGTCAGGTCGACAAGATAGACTTCCTCTTTATTGATGATCAAAGAGTCCATTAAGATCTGCATCCGCCTGGGTCTGCAGGGAGCTGGTAATGTTTCCGTGGTTTAAAATATCCACAGAAACATTATCTGACTTACCCACAAAAGGTACAGGAAAACAAAGAGTGACAAAAACACATTAAATGTTTTTAGTTGTGCCAATTAATTGCTGACTTTTGGCATGAAAGAGAAATATAAACCTCACAGCATTTACAGTATATTCCAGAATAAAATTTTTCTTTTTTTTCATAAGGTACAAACTCAAACCTGGACGTTTAAGTTCTCCATCATGAAAGAAAACTTCCTACACTGGAAAAAAAAAAAGTAATTTTTTCTTAAAATAAGTGCATTTGTTCTTGGATTGTGAAGGTAAAAGAAACATGTTGTCAATGGAACAAGATTTACATTTAAAATAAGAAAAGTGTCTTATTTCATGTGCATTTTATCTAAATATCTTATTTTAAGAGTAAAAATACTCATTCCATTGGCAGATAATCTCATTAATGGTAAATACACTAAATTAAGACATTTTTGCTCATTTCTAGATTGTTTTTGCAGTGTAAAGCCTCTGGTTTGAGTCAGAGATTGTTTTATCTTTGGTAGCATAGATAAAAAGAAATTGTGATGTGGGAGACATCCTTTCAGCTTGCCGGAAATGTTAACATTCCAGCAGTGTGTGTCTTCTTTGTTCTCAGTAACTACAGAAACCTACCAGCTGTACACTGCAAAACACTGATCTAATACCGTAATAAAAAAATCTTAAAATGAGTGTATTTGCCTTTAATTTGAGCAAATAAAGATATAATCTCAATGAAAGTAGTATTTTTGCCCTTAAGGTAAGATAAGGTAAGATTAGATATTATGCACTTAAGTTAACACAGTTTGTTATTTCTAATTTTAAACATAAACCATTTTTCCAATGTAAAATTGCCTCACTTAGGTCTCTAAACAAAGGAAAATACGCTTATTCAAAGTAAGACTGATTCAACTGTAGTGCATTTTTTGCACAGCAAAACTCTTCTACATTCAAACAGATACACAAAACACAACCGCTAATCCCAAAGACACCCCCCCACTAACTATTCACATTTTACCTTCACTGCAGACGCATAATAAAATCTATAAATAGGAAGTAAATATTAGCAGAATACCTACCATTTGCTGTTGTAAGTTCCAGTTCAGAGGCATTCACCAGGTTTTAGAAGAAACATTTGTGGAGGTAAAGAAACTGTAACTTGTCACAGTTTGAGCTTCAATGTGAAAGTTGCATGACTAGAAAAGAGCAGAAACAAGCAGCGACATGTTGTGTGGTTTTTTTTTGGTCATGCTGCAAACAATGTGAGAATAACAGACATGCCACAGGTAAAAACATGCTTATGTGTAAAGTTTTAGAAGATACACTGTCAGCTGAATGAAGGACAGTATTCAGTTTAAATTTTCATTTCATGCATTAAATTCTGATTGAAATGTTAAAAACTTTTCAGTCTGGATTATTAAAGCAACGTTCAGACTTGAAAAAACTAAAATAAGTGCATTTTTTCTTGAACTGAGGAGGTAAAAGAGACATTTTCTCAATGGAATACGACAATTTACACTTAAAATAAGAAAACACAATTGCATTGTCAAATTTCTAGTGCATATGATCTAATTATCATTGTTTACACTGCAAAAAAGGAAAATCTATA